>NC_059077.1:133631024-133806121 GCF_020497125.1 Mauremys mutica
CTGAGTCTCCTCCCTGTCAATAACCCCCTGCTCAGCCAATCAGGGTAGAGAGACTGAGGACGGGAGGCTGAGGGTTCTCACCAGAGAGCCCAAAGGATGGCCCAGGTCACTGATGGGGATCACTGCCTGAGCACTATTTCAGCCCACATTTTTGTGTGGACCCCCCGCAGAGCACTCCCCCGCAACACACACACACACACAACACACACACACACACCTCCTGGTGTTGGGAGGGGAACAGGAGAAAGGACAAAAGAAGCAAGAGATAAAGAGAAAGGAGGGAGGGATGGAGGAAAAGGTAAAACAAATAGGACGAACCCCAATGTCCCCAGTGATTCTAAGGGACAAAATCCCAGGTGTGGAATAAAATTCGGGCCTCCTTAAGCTCATGTTTTTCCATGCCTAGAATTCAACTGTCACCAGATGGATCAGACTGAAACAGGTTTCAAACCTCCAGGAGGCTCTTACCTTCTAAACAGGGACAGCTGTTTTCTAGTAAAATCATTGAAAGGGAAGGAGAAAACTCGAAAGAGGTTCCTCCTGGCGCTCACGTCCGTGAACCCGAATACTCTCTCAGTCCTCAAAGAGAGACCTGGAGAAGGAGACTTGCTGAAGCAAAGCCACAGGGGTCTCTGCGGTTTCCCTGGCCCCTCGCCCCGTCCTCCCTGGCTGATGTCAGCATCTCTCTGTGAGGTCACCATCTCCCCACCACCTTTGACCAATAGTCTGAGGTCCTGCAAAAGGCCTTTGTGATGTCACTGCCACACCCCTCCCTTGCTGTGCCAATGTCCTGCCCCTGGCCAGGCACTTTGCAGGTTTGAGCTACTCCCTGTGGATCACCCCACTCAAGGAGCGTTCGTTCTAGGCAGCAAGCCGGCTAGACAGGGAAACATCAGACGCTGCTCCCAATGCTACACTCAGTTTTTCAGAAATTATGGCCAGAAGAGACCATTAGAGCATCTAATCATATAATCATAGAATATCAGGGTTGGAAGGGACTTCAGGAGGTCAACTACTCCAATCTACTGCTCAAAGCAGGACCAATCCCCAACTAAATCATACCAGCAACGGCTTTATCAAGCCTGAGCTTAAAAACCTCTAAGGAAGGAGATTCCACCACCTCCCTAGGTAACCCATTGCAGTGCTTCACCACTCTCTGAATGAAAAAGTTTTTCCTAATATCCAACCTAAACCTCCCACACTGCAACTTGAGACCATTACTCCTTGTTCTGTCATCTTCTACCACTGAGAACAGTCTAGATCCATCCTCTTTGGAACCCCCTGTCAGGTAGTTGAAAGCAGCTATCAAATCCCCCCTCAGTCTTCTCTTCTGCAGACTAAACAAGCCCAGTTCCCTCAGCTTCTCCTCATAAGTCATGTGCTCCAGCCCCCTAATCATTTTTTGTTGCCCTCTGCTGGACTCTTTCCAATTTTTCCACATCCTTCTTGTAGTGTGGGGCCCAAAACTGGACACAGTACTCCAGATGAGGCTTCACCAATGTCTAATAGAGGGGAATGATCACATCCCTTGATCTGTCGGCAGTGCCCGTAATTATACAGCCCAGAATGCCGTTAGCCTTCTTGGCAACAAGGGCACACTGTTGACTCATAGCCAGCTTCTCGTCTACTGTAACCCCTAGGTCCTTTTCTGCAGAACTGCTTCCTAGCCATTCGGTCCCTAGTCTGTAGCAGTGAATGGGATTCTTCCATCTTAAGTGCAGGACTCTGCATTTGTCCTTGTTGAACCTCATCAGGTTTCTTTTGGCCCAGTCCTCTAATTTGTCTAGGTTCCTCTGTATCCTATCCCTACCCTCCAGTGTATCTACCACTACTCCCAGTTTAGTGTCATCTGCAAACTTGCGGAGGGTGCAGTCCACGCCATCCTCCAGATCATTAATGAAGATATTGAACAAAACCGGCCCCAGGACCGACTCTTGGGGCGTGTAGTGAGGCGGCCTGGCTCCCGGCCGCACCTGAGAGAGAGGAACCAGAACAGCCACCTCAGTGGGCGGAGCCACCACCACCTGTCCCCGCCCCCCGGAAGTCAAGGGGCGGGACAGGAAGTATAAAGGCCCGGCCCCAACACTCAGTTGGAACCCGGCGGCCGGAGAGGACAGACGCTCCTGCCCGAGCTCCTGCTAGACCGCGCCTTCCCTGAGCCAGGTATCCGGAGGTGGACGGACCGAGCCTTCCCCGAGCCAGGTATCCGGAGGTGGACGGACCGAGCCTTCCCCGAGCCAGGTACCTGGAGGAGGACTGGCCGAGCCTTCCCCGAGCCAGGTATCCTGAGGAGGACTGGTCGAGCCTGCCCCGAGCCCGGTACCCCGAGGAGCTGTTGGAGCATCCCCCCGACCCGAGTCCTGAGGAGCAGCCCGAGCTAGCCGGCTCTCAGCACGGCGAGGAGCCCATGGTGTGGGACCCAGCGCCCGACCCCAGAGATGAGCAGGTACCCGAGGAGGGGGAGATGGAGTGTAGCCCGGGGGTAGCCGACCCCTGTCAGGCTGTAGGCACCGAGGTGCCCATGTCAGTGTGTTGCGGTCAGGACCCCACTGACCAGCGGCAGTGCTAGCCACTAATAGGGCCCCGGGCTGGGACACAGTGGAGTGGGTGGGCCTGTGTCCCCCCTGCCACCCCACTCACGGGTGGCAGTCTCCCCCTCACACCAGCGCGCAGGCACAGAGGCCTGCACTTGTCTGATTGTTGCTGCTCAGCTCCTGATGCAAGGACCTGAGCCCTGATCTCTTATTGTTGCTCAGCTCCTGGGACAAGGACCTGATCCCCTTGAACTATTGTTTGTTGCCCCGCCCGGACCTAGGGCTTGGGCTTACTGACTATTGTTGCTGCTCAGCTCCTGATGCAAGGACCTGCGCCCTGAACTATTATTGCTGCTCAGCTCCTGATGCAAGGACCTGCGCCCTGAACTCTTATTGTTGCTCAGCTCCTGATGCAAGGACCTGAGCCCTGAACTATTATTGCTGCTCAGCTCCTGATGCAAGGACCGGAGCCCTGAACTATTATTGCTGCTCAGCTCCTGCTGTAAGGATCTGAGCCTAGAACTGCTGTGTTGCTGCCCCGCCCTGACTGAGGGCCTGGGCTTCCTGACTTTGTTATTGCTCAGCTCCTGCTACAAGGACCTGAGCCCCCTTGAACTATTGGTTGTTGCCCCGCCCTGGCTGAGGGCCTGGGTTTATCTCAGTGACTCTGTGTGCTCAACCCCTGATTGAGGGTCTGAGCATAGAACTGTTATTTGCTGCCCCGCCCTGACTGAGGGCGTGGGCTTTATTGACTGATTGCCTTTTGTTCAGCCCCTGCCTGAGGGGCGGAACCCCTGGACCTTCGGAGACTGATCACGGACTTAGGCCGCGTAGTGAGGCGGCCTGGCTCCCGGCCGCACCTGAGAGGGCCGAGCCCCCGCACTGGACTGTTACAGGGCACTACGCTTGAAATTGACTGCCAACTAGACATGGAGCCGTTGATCACTACCCCGCTGAGCCCGACGATCTAGCCAGCTTTCTATCCATCTTACCGTCCATTCATCCAGCCCATACTTCTTTAACCTGCTGGCAAGAATACTGTGGGAGACTGTATCAAAAAGCTTTGCTAAAGTCAAGGGATAGCACATCCACTGCTTTCCCCTCATCCACAGAGCCAGTTATCTCCTCATAGAAGGCAATTAGGTTAGTCAGGCATGACTTGCCCTTGGTGAATCCATGCTGACTGTTCCTGATCACTTTCCTCTCCTCTAAGTGCTTCAGAATTGATTCCTTGAGGACCTGCTCCATGATTTTTCCAGGGACTGAGGTGAGGCTGACTGACCTGTAGTTCCCCGAATCCTCCTTCTTCCCTTTTTTAAAGATGGGCATTACAGTAGCCTTTTTCTAGTCATCCAGGACCTCCCCCGTTCGCCATGAGTTTTCAAAGATAATGGCCAATGGCTCTGCAATCACATCCACCAACTCCTTTTGCACCCTCGGATGCAGTGCATCTGGCCCTATGGACATGTGCTTGTCTCCAGTTTTTCTAAATAGTCCCGAACCACTTCTTTCTCCACAGAGGGCTGGTCACCTTCTCCCCATACTGTGCTGCCCAGTGCAGCAGTCTGGGAGCTGACCTTGTTTGTGAAGACAGAGGCAAAAAAAAAGCATTGAGTACATTAGCTTTTTCCACATCCTCTGTCCACTAAGTTACCTCCCTCATTCAGTAAGGGGCCCACACTTTCCTTGACTTCCTTCATGTTGCTAACATACCTGAAGAAACCCTTTTTGTTACTCTTAACATCTCTTGCTAGATGCAACTCCAAGTGTGATTTGGCCTTCCTGATTTCACTCCTGCATGCCTGAGCAATATTTTTATACTTCTCCCTGGTCATTTGTCCAATCTTCCACTTCTTGTAAGCTTCTTTTTGAGTTTAAGATCAGCAAGGATTTCACTGTTTAGCCAAGCTTGTCGCCTGCCATATTTACTATTCTTTCTACACATCGGGATGTTTTTTTCCTGCAACCTCAATAAGGATTCTTTAATCCTTTAGAGGATTGGAACTGATTTCAGTGAAGGCACATGTTTGCTAGGTGTTTATGCATTTGCACAGGAAAACATTGAGTGTTTCCATTCATTTCAGGGATCCCTATTCAGTGGAACTCCTGAACATAATGGAAATGCCCTTACTTTTGTTGAAGGAAGAGGTTTGGAAGGGGGCACTTGGATTTGAACCAAGGACCACTTGAACTGTAGTCAAACACTGTACCACTGAGCTATACCCCCATGACTACTGTGTAGATAAGTCAGAGATCTTAAAGATTTTGAAGGACAAGCCCTGCCTCAGAGATCTCCTGTTCTGTTCCCAGACCACAGTGCTTTTAAATATGGGGTTTGATTAAACTTATAGATCCATGTAAACACCACAGCTTGCACACCCACCCACATAGCTTCCCCCAGTGACATAGCTACCACCTCTCGGGGAGATGGATTAACTACACGGATGGGACAGCTCTCTCCCCTCCGCTTAGAGCATCTTCATTATTTATGAATAGGTAGGAAATAACCTCCTGAATGGACAGTAACCAATTTATCAAATATTGCTGGGTCTGCATTCACTATGGGTACCTGGTCGTATTGGCTGGGTCAGTAGGAGCATTGCCGGCAGATCCAGGGAAGTGATTATTCCCTTCTAGTCGGCACTGGTGAGGCCACATCTGGAGCATTGCATCCAGCTTTCGCCCCCCACTACAGAAACAAGTTGGAGAGAGTCTAGGGGAGGGCAACAAAAATGATTAGGGGGCAGGGGACTTACGAGGGGAGGCTGAGGGCAGGACCACCCAGAGGGGGGGCAGGGGGGGCAATTTGCCCCAGGCCCTGCAGGGCCCCCATGAGAATACAGGATTCTAGAGTATTGCAACTTTTTTTTATGGAAGGGGCCCCCAAAATTGTTTTGCCCCAGGCCCCCTGAATCCTCTGGGCGGCCCTGCCCACTCCACCCCCTTGACTCATTCTCCTCCCTCTGAGGCCCCACCTGTGCTCCGCCCTCACTCCCATTGGCCACTTCCCAGCCCCGCTCTTCCACTGTGGCTGGGGCCTGCTGGTCCACCTGTCGCTCACTCCTCTCCTCCCTGAAGGCCTCCTTGTTCTCTCCACGCCCTACCCCAAGGCCTGCCTGCTGCCCCCACCTCTTTGCCCCCACCTCTCTGCCCCTCCCCTGAGACCCTCCCTGCCCACCGCCCCATCTCTCTGCCCCTCCCCGAGACCCGCCCTGCCCACCGCCCCACCTCTGCCCCTCCCCTGAGACCCGCCCTGCCCACCGCCCCCCCCGCCCTGCCCCTCCCCTGAGACCCGCCCTGCCCACCGCCCCCACCTCTCTGCCCCTCCCCTGAGACCCGCCCTGCCCATCGCCCCCACCTCTCGGCCCCTCCCCGAGACCCGCCCTGCCCACCGCCCCCACCTCTCTGCCCCTCCCCTGAGACCCGCCCTGCCCACCGCCCCTACCTCTCTGCCCCCTCCCCTGAGACCCGCCCTGCCCACCACCCCCACCTCTCTGCCCCTCCCCGAGACCCGCCCCGCCCACCGCCCCCACCTCTCTGCCCCTCCCCTGAGACCCGCCCCGCCCACCGCCCCAACTCTCTGCCCCTCCCCTGAGACCCGCCCTGCCCACCCCCCCACCTCTCTGCCCCTCCCCTGAGACCCGCCCTGCCCACCGCCCCCACCTCTCTGCCCCTCCCCTGACACCCGCCCTGCCCACTGCCCCCACCTCTCTGCCCCTCCCCTGACACCCGCCCAGCCCACCGCCCCCACCTCTCTGCCCCTCCCTGAGACCTTCCCTGCGGACCGTCCCCACCTCTCTGCCCCCTCCCCTAAGACCAGCCCTGCCCACCACTTGCACCTCTCTGCCTCTCCCGAGACCCACCCTGCCCAGCGCTCACACCTCTCTACCCCGTCCCCTGACCTGCCCTGTCCACCGCCCCCACCTCTTTGCCCCTCCCCTGAGACCCGCCCTGTCCAACTCTTTCCTCAGTCGTCTGTTGTTATTCCTTGAAACATCAAGGATGGAATTAAAAGCTGAGTTTACTCCAGGGTGAGGAAAGAAAGGAGCCACCAACCCCCTGACAAATCTCAGTGCCCCAGAGAAAACCTGCCCCCTGTTATTGTGATCACTGATGTGCTGGGGATATGGCAGGAAAGGGACTGTCTGAATCAGGGGTCTGCAACCCGCGGCTCCGGAGCCACATGCGGCTCTTCAGCCTCCTTGTTGTGGCTCCCTTCGGCCTTGACAAAAGAAAAAAAAAAAGAAAAAAAGAATAACGGTTATTTATTAATTTAATTTTTATTTATATATTTTATTTTTGTTTATTTTGTTGCACAGTTATCTTGGAGTTCGAGGTGATACTTTAACATCGAATTTTTAAAAAGTTTTTATAATTTGTCAATTAAAATATGCGTCACATCCACGTCTATAGCCCTCGCCTTTACCTGCAGGCGGCTTCTTGAGTGTGCGACCCCCGCGGTGAATACATCCCAAAAAAGAAAAATCTCAGAAGAAAATAGAGAGTTTAATTCTGCATGGACAGATTCCTTTGCCTTCACTGCCAATGACACTGGCTTACCTGTGTGCTTGATATGTGGCGAGAAATTAGCAAACAACTAAAAATGTAACGTTGAAAGACATTTTCAAAACAAGCACTCAGCATTTTCTGAAAAGTACCCAACTGAAGATGGGTGAAAGAGAGCGATTTCGGAACTACTACGGAAAGTTGAGCAGAGCAAACATACTTTCAAGAAGTGGATCAACTCTCCAAACTCAACTACAGCTGCTAGTTTTGTGGCAGCTCATGAGATCGTAAGGAGGGGGAAGCCGTTCACAGACGGAGAATACATGAAAGAATCGTTCATAAAAATATCAGAGCATCTATTCTCCGAATTCAAAAACAAACAGGAAATTATTCAGAAAATTAAAGAAATGCCTCTCTCTGCAAAGACCGTCAAGGACAGGACCATTAAAATGGCAACAAACATCACCAGTAAGCAAATTGATGACATCAATTCAGCTCAAGCCTATTCAATTGCCTGTGATGAGTCAAGTGATGTAAACGATATTGAGCAGACAGCACTGTTATGCAGATATGTGAACTCTGATGGGCCGCAGGAAGAACTGATTGAACTCATACCGCTAAAGGGCCAAACGCGGGGACAGGACATTTGTGAGGCTGTTTTGAGTTGTCAAAAAGCCAAAGGAATAAACACCACTCACCTGGTGTCAGTGTCTACTGATGGTGCACCCAGTATGAGAGGAGCACAGAAGGGCTTTGTGAATTTACTTCAAAAGTCGCTGGATCGAGAGCTGATGACGTTTCACTGCATCTTGCACCAAGAAGCACTGTGCGCTCAAACATTCCCCCTGAATGTGTGGAAGTGATGAACCTCGTTATTAAGATAGTGAACAAAATAATTGCAAACGGGTTAAACCACCGACAGTTTTGTTCATGGTTAGATGAAGTCGAGAGCGCATATTTGGATCTCCTGCTGCACAACAGAGTTCGGTGGCTGTCAAGGGGAGACGTGCTGAAACGCTTCGCTGCTTGTCTGGAACATGTGAAAACCTTCTTGGAAAGCAAAGGCCTCAGCTATCCCAAACTGGGAGACCTCGATTGGCTGGAAAAGTTTTATTTCATGGTGGATATGACAAGTCACTTAAACACGCTGAATAAAAATCTCCAGGGAAAGGGAAGCACGGCCCTGCAGTTGCTGGAGGATGTTCTGGCATTTGAGCGCAAGATGACTGTTTGCCAGAGATGTACAGAGAGGTACGCTCTCTCACTTCCCCTCCCTGAGAGAGTTCAAAGAAGAGAACAATCACATAAATTGTGATTATTTACACCGTGCAATTATGGCAATGCAAGCTGCATTTGGAGAAAGATTCAGCGAGTTCAGAAAGGAAAAAAAACACTCTGTCCTTCCCTGTCACACCGCTGGACATCGACCCATCCCTGCTGAACATATCCGCATTCACAGGGATAAGTCAGCCCGATCTTGAAATTGAACTGGCCAACATAGCGGATAAAGACTTATGGGTGTCCAAGTTCAAAAGCCTGACAGCGGATCTCGAAGAAGTCACCCATCAGAAGGCCACTCTCGCTAAAGAGCACAAATGGAATGATATTGAAAACCTCCCCAAACCCGACAAACTTGTTTTTGAAACATGGAGTGCCATTCCCGACACGTATATGAACATGAAAAAGTATGCATTTGGAGTCCTGTCCATCTTTGGCTCAACATACTTATGCGAGCAAGTTTTCTCGAGCATGAACTTCATAAAGTCCAAATATCGCTCCCGCCTCACAAATGAGAGCCTACAGTCCTGTGTGAAGATCAAAGTCACATCTTACAGCCCCAACATAGGGAAGATCAGCATCGAGCTTCAGAAACAGAAGTCACATTAAACAGGTGAGAACACTAGCATTTAATAGGCTATTATTATTCAGAAAAAAACATTTATTTCAGACCCGGAGCTGATGTAGTTTTTTATTGTATGTTCAGGTGCTTCGGTTGATTGCTGGCCGAGAAAGAAACCTGAAGAGGATGAGAGCACACTGAAATGGACTTGTCAAAAAACGTTCCTAATTTTATGTTTACTTTTTTAAAACTGCTAAGCTGCAAATACATGTTTTTTTATATTAAAGTGGGCTACGTTTTATTTTAATTTTACACAAATACGGGAAGGACTCAAAAAGGCCTGCATAGTTCAGTGTTTAATTTATTTCAAAGTAGGCCTACACATGCACACTGCACTTCTGTTTGTTGTATTCTGTTGTTGTAACAGGTAAAATTAAAAAAAGATTAAAGCTTTTAAAAGTTTATAAGCAGAGTTATGTTTTGCGGCTCCAGACTATTTTTCTTTAGTGGAAGAGGGGGCAAAATGGCTCATTTGATAGTAAAGGTTGCCGACCCCTGGTCTGAATGATCAAGGCAGGAAATGGACAACAATCTACAACAACGTCATTACCACAAACACACTCTCCTCATGCTCCAGCCAGAAGGGAAATGAGCAGGAATTCTTGCAGTTCAGCCATGGACACACTTACACAAGGGCACAGCAGTGTGTGTGCTGGGGGAGCTGGTCTGAGGAAACAACTGGAATTGATCACTCAGTGAGAACAGAACTAGAGTGCAGTAAGAGACACAGCTCAACCATGTAGTTGTGGCTGAGTGGTTAAGGCAGTGGACTAAAAATCCATTGGGGTCTCCCTGTGCAGGTTTGAATCCTGCTAACTACAGAGAAAGTTGTGGTTCTTTAGTTTCAAGAGAGCTGGGTCTTGTCTCACTCTCAAGCTGTGTCTACACTATTGGGTAACACTTTAAATGTTTTAATTAAACAGCTGCTGCATGTCCACACTATGCCCCTTGTGTCACCAGAGCACATCCACGCTAGAATCTTGGATGGCCACAGAGAGCAGTGCACTGTGGGTAGCTGTGCAACTGGCTGCAGGGTGTTTTGGGAAGGGTTTGCAATGCCTCATGGGCTGGTACAGCATCCCATGATGCAGGTTTCTCTATCCCACCATTCCATGGGCATCTTACTAGATTGCCAGCTGCTTTTCAACTGCAGTGTGCGTGGCGGGGTAGAGACTGTGTGTGTGGCGAGAGGGAGTGTGTCGGCACACTGTCTCTATGTTCAGACAGCTGCTGCAAGCAACCAGGCCTGAGGCAGGGGGAGGGGGCAGCCCCAACATCAGCCCCCACTTCCCTCACTGGCTCAGCTCAGCACAGCAGCCTCTGTCACACGCGCACACACACACCACTGCTGCTGCTGAGCTCTGTGTCAGGGGTGCTGGAACAGGGGGTTTAGAGGGCCGTGGCCCCACCACTCTTAACTGGCTGTTAGGACAAATGATGGAGGGGGGAAAAGGGGAGTCTTGGGGGGGGGAGAGGCGTTCTGTGGTTGTGGCCTCGGGGGGAGAGGTGGTGTGAGTGTGGGTCCTTGGGGAAGGGTTTTCATGGGAGTGCCACAGTTCAGACAATAGTGACCCCCCCACTGTAAGGAAGCTCCCGCCGCCCCTGCTCTGTGTTGGTAGCGCGGGAGAGAGCAGCGTTCCAGGGCAATGATTTGCTCCCCGGGGCTCCGCCAGGGGGGCTTGAGAGGCTGCAGGGAGCCCTGGGCCCTTTAAATCACCAGCCTGGGGAAGCCAGGCTGGGCTGGCACAGCGTACCCGCTCTTGCCAGTACCCCATACCGGAATGTACCAGCTTACGTTCACTTCTGGAAGGTCCTCACGTGGATCAATAACTGGTTAAAAGCCAGGAAACAAAGGGTAGGAATAAATGGACAGTTTTCAGGATGCAAACAGGTAACTAGTGGTGTCTGTACTGGGACTAGTCAACATCTTCATAAACGATCTGCTGAACAGCGAGGTGACAAAATTTGCGGATGATCCAAAACTACAGAGGATAGTTAAGTCCAAAGCAGACTGTGAGGAGCTAAAAAGAGATTTCACAAAACTAGGTGAAAGGGCAACAAAATGGCAGATGAAATTCAATGTTGATTAATGCAAAGTGATGCACATTGGCAAACATAATCCCAACTCTACATATAAAATGATGGGATGTAAAATAGCTGTTCCAACTCAAGTGAGCGATTTTGTAGTCACTGTGGCTAGTTCTCTGCAAACATCCACTCAATGTGCAGTGGCAGGCAAAAAGCGAACAAAATGTTGGGAATCATTAAGAAAGGGATAGAGAATAAGAGAGAAAATCTTATTGCCACTGTATAAATCCATGGTACGCCCATATCTTGAATACTGCATGCAGATATGGTCGCTCCATCTTAAAAAAGATGTATTGGAACTGGAAAAGGTTCAGAAACAGGTATGGAGTGTCTGCCATATGAGGAGAGAATAATAAGACTGGGACTTTTCAGCTTGGAGAAAAGCTAAGGGGAGATATGCTAGAGGTCTATAAAATCATGACTGGTGTGGGGAAAGTAAATAAGGAGTGTTACTTATTCCTTCTGATAACACAAGAACTAGGGGTCACCAAATGAAATTAATAGGCAGCCCGTTTAAAACAAACAAAAGGAAGTATTTTTTCACACAACGCACAGTCAACCTGCGGAACTCCTTGCCAGAGGAGGTTGTGAAGGCCAAGACTATAACAGGGTTCAAAAAAAGAGCTAAATCAATTCATGGAGGACATGCTCTGAGCCAGGATGGGCAGGGATGGTGTCCCTAGTCTCTGTTTGCCAGGAGCTGGGAATAAGTGACATGGGATGGGTCACTTGGTGATTCCCTGTTCAGTTCATTCGCTCTGGGGCACCTGGCTTTGGCTGCTATGGAAAGACAGGATACTGGGCGAGATGGACCCAGTCTGACCCAGTCTGGCCGTTCGTACGTCCTTATGTCCTTATGCTCCTTTCATACAGATGCCTGGGATTCTGCCTCACAATGTGTCCCTGAGGTCTCAGCCAAAATGCCCAGACAGGCAAACACTCTGGGCTCCTGAAGCCTCTGCCCCCCACCGAGTGCCTATGGCTCATCCCTGACCCTTGATGCTGCTCCTTGCTGTAGACTGTGAAAGGAGCGGAGGCAGCACAGGAGCCTTCGGGGGATGCAGATCTGAGGCTTTGGGAGAGACACATTGTCTGAGACATCAGAGCGCTGCAAACCCTGCAGCCACCCCCTCAATCCGGGGCCTGTTCCAGCCCTGAGTCTGGGCTACCGCGATCCCTCCCTCAGAGCAGGGCGCCCACAGATTACAGCCTGGAAATAGGCATGTGAGACTAACTCCTGTTCTCCCTGACAGGGCCTCCCCTAGACCAAGTGCCTCTCCCAGGCAAGACGTGTCTTCGGTGCCCCCTCGCCCATATGTTAAAATTTTGAATATGTTATTTTTCATTGCATTTGTAGCTCAGCTCATGATTTTGACGCACAATTTCGATGCATGATTTTCTCTATCATATAAGATGATAAATTTGCAGGCTAGGTTCTGTAAACCTGTATTTATTCATGCCATATATAAGCAAATAAAACAAATGCATTTTCTTTAAGCATATAGAAACTTTTTAATTTTGACAGTAACTGAAATGTACTAACATCTAGCAATGGAACTGTCACTAGCACAGGATGGGCCGGTATTAAATAGTGTTACAGTAGGAGACAGCATTAGGATGTTAACCCCAGGCCTTTAGTTGAAAGGTCGCTTCTCTCGCCTTTCCCGCATGAACTGAAGCGCAGCATTAAAGAGACCCAAAGATTGGCCAATCGCATGTCCAAGTGCTAAAATAGCAAGCGATGTCGGTCTCTCATTGGCCATCAGCGACTGAAGATGTGGTTTAATGAGCCGGAGCTTCAAGGCGAGGGTGGCTCTGTCCACTGCCTTCCGTTGCGCTGCTGGGTCCCAAGTCCCTGGTGGCCAATATGTGACGCTGGGAGAAGAGAGTGGGGTGGCAAGTGGCGGCAGGACTTTTGCCACCAGGGTCTAGCTGCCCAACTTCCTCCTGGTACTGCTGGCCCCTCGTCGCCTTCAGGTAACCCAGGAACTAAGGCAGGAATAGGGTGAGGAAGCAAGTAAAGCCGAGCAAGGAAGGCAAAAGTGAATCTTGTCTTCATGGGCCGCTCGCAATGACGTCCTTTTTCTGTGCCACAGCTGACAACAACATCCCAGACAGAAAAGCAGGAGGCCAAAAAGAAACCGAGCAGCTGCTGAAGTAGTTCAGTTGGGAGCGTGCTAGACTAACAGGCTCTTCTATCCTCCTGTGGGACACAGGGCTCAGGGGTCCCACTGTTCAGGTTGCATCCCATAGATCCCATCACAGACTTTCAACAACCACAGCAGATGTTCACTGAAACAGTGAGAGAGATGGCAAAATAGTGATCTCCAGGGCCCGCAGACATCAAACTATCAGGAATTCTGCGCACAGAGAGGACCCTGCAAGTGGAAAATGCCTTTGGAAAAGACCCTTCTGTCCCCAGCTGTGGTCGTACAGTGCTTAGTGCTCTGCGTTGTGGCCTCAAGAGCCATGGATGCAAGTTGAGTTACGGTGACCTTTTCCTTGTCTCCACATTTCTTAGGTGCCTCCTTCCAACACTTGTCAGAAAAAACGACCGGTTTCTTTTGGAAGCATTTGCATTGCAAGGCAGAGGCAGTCCTCTCTGTTTCCTCAAAAGATTGACCAAAAGGTGGGAGGAGTGGGCACATTTGGCAAGGCACCACTGGGTGCTGCATCTCTAACCTCCACTTTACCTGGCAGGTGTCTCTGGAACTTTTCTCCCAGCGGCTCCATTTTTCATCAGTGACAATCAAAAGGAAGATGACATGACATCTGTGTGCAGACATCCCCAGTGAATCACAAGGACGTGTGGCGCAGGCTCTCGTGTTGCAGCAATTGTAGTTGAAGCAACCACCATGCTAATGCCAATCACAGCAGCCTTTTCATCAACTCCAGGCTTGTGATTTGATTCTTTCCAATGCTTCTCTCCAAAGAAGCCTTTTCCTTAGCAAGCAATTACTTGGATACCAAGGGAGGTCTCTTCTGTTTCCCGGAAGGACACAGGAAAATGTGAGCAGAGGAGACAAAAGCCATAGAACAAGGCACCACTGGGAGTTGAACCCAGGATCTCCTGTTTATTAGACAGGTGCTTTAGCCAGCTACGCCATGGTACCTGCCTCAAGAAAGTATTTGCCACTGTTCCATTTGATGGTCCAAGACAACACCTGCAAATTCCAAACTACAGACGTTCCCCATTTCCCTCAAGATTTGCAAGGAAGAACTGGCAGGCCAAGCCAGGATCTCCTGGTTACAAGGAAGACACTTCAGCCAGCTCTTCCCAAAGATCATTATCCAGAGACCTTTAAACAGCCACTGCAGATGTTCACCAACAAAGCGATGCCAAAATGGAGTTCGCCACTGCCTGCAGCCATCAAGCTACCAGGAGTTCTGTGCACAGAGAGGCCCCTGCTGGTGGGAAAAGGCTTTGGTAGAGACTCTTCTGACACCACCCGTTCTCATATAGTGTTTAGCGCTCTGTGTTGTGGCTTCAGCATCCACGGATGCCAGTTCAATTGGGGGACATTTTTCCTGTCTCCACATTTGTCTAATGGCTCCTTTCAACACTTGTCACCAAAAAGACCTGTTTCTTTTGCAAGTGATGTACAGCTAGGCAAAGGCAGTCTTCTCCATTTCCTCAAAAGATCACCAAGCTGTGGAGAGAGGAGACACATTCAGCCAAGCTGGATGCTGAATCTCCTCTTTCTTCAGCAGGTGTCTGTGAAGGACACAAATCTCCACTGTGTAGAGGTCAACAATAGGAGTTTATTACACACAGTGCTGGTGGAGTGGGCTTATTAGGCTCAGAGACACTGTTAATTAATTAATTACAATAGAATATATAGATTTTCCATGGGTGGGGGAAAGTGACGGCGTAGGCAGTTCCAAACCCTGGGATAGGTTTTGCAGCAAGACAAGATAGCACAGTAGCCAATGGTTAACAGGTTACATAATGTCTCCACCCATGGTCTCAAGTTAGCAAGTTAACATTTCATTAATACTTTGATAAAATGTTAGTAGTATAAAATATATAGGTTGAATTCTGATTTGGGATCCATAGGAATGGAGCAACTCCTTTGATTGTCCAACAGGTACATTCCTAGGGGTTAAAGCAAAGAAAGAGTGAAAGTCTATGGCAATAAAGATTGTTTTCTGTGTGTCTTAAGGCAGGCATTGGTCCCTTGGAAGGGAGGTGGAAGGATGCCATATCTTATACTGACGTGCCAACTTTTCATAAACTCAAGGTTGGATCTGTGGGAAGAAGGTCTCCCTAGAGAAGAAACAAACACAATAGGAATAGGGATTCTTTCTTCAGTCTGCAATTCTGAATAAGACACAATCATTTAGTTCTTAGCTCCAACACCTGGCAATTTGCTCACCAGGCCTACCTTAGCAGGCAAGGCTTCCTGTTTACCCAGCTTTCTCTTAGCTGGTCACTATTTGCTAGGCCTCTGGTCCCTTGACCATAGTCTGGACTTTGGGTCTGGAAAAGAACTGGCACAATCCATAGACCAGGTTGTTATATAAAATGCACATGGATTTGAACCCTTCACATACAGTAATGGCAAAGTTCTTGGTTCAGGCTTGTAACAGTGATGGAATAAACTGCAGGTTCAAATCAAGTCTCTGGAGTACATCCACAGCTGGGATGGGTCATTCAGTCATTTGTACAGAGCTTCAGCATGTAGCAAAGTCCCTCCAGAGGTATGAAGCAGGACTGAAGACAAGATGGAGACGAGGCATCAGCCTTTTATAGTCTCTTGCCATGTGGTCTTTGCTTTCTTTGTCCCAAAGACACTCTATCCAGCACGCGACATAGAAAAACCTTAGAGTTCTGTCCATAGGCAGGTCCCTGCACACCTTGCTGAGCCACAAGGCATATCTGCCTTCTCTAAATGGGTCAGTTGTATAGCTGATGGTCCTTAATGGGCCATCAAGCAGGCTAGGCAGAGCTGACACCAATTTGTCTGGCTGGGGTGTTCCCCAGAAGCATAGCACAAGTTGGAAATACAGGCAGCATAGAGCCAATATTCATAATGTCAACTACAAAAATGATACATATCTAGAGATAGCATAATTATAATCAGCCAATCATCACCTCTCCATAGACCCTTTATGTGACCACCTTTATACAATATTGGCTGCAAATATAGAACAGTGGTGGCAACGGTGATCTATACAGTTACAGATTATGTCAATAACGTCACAGGAGGTGACATGGTATCAGTGAGACTGATACTGGAATACTGCCTCCAGTTTTGGTGTCCTCATTTGAAAAAGATGGTGTGAAATTGGAGTTGAGGCAGCAAAGAGCCACCAAATGTTCTGAGGGCTGGAGAAAAATGCCTTCTAGTGAGCTATTGAAAGAGCTCAACCTGTTTAGCTTCTCAAAAGAAGATTGAAAGGTGACTTCATTGAAAAGTTGAAGTGCCTTAATGGAGAGGTAAGATTGGCTATTAAAGGGCTCTTTAATGTAGCAGAGAAAGGCATTAAAAAACCCAATGGCTGGAAGGTGAAAAGAGACAAATTCATATTACAATTAAGGCACAAATATTCAACAGTGAGGATCATTTACCACAGGAACAAGCTACCAAGGAAATTGGTGCATTCTCCATCTCGTGACGTCATTTCATGAAGACTAGATGCCTTTCTGGAATGTGTTTACCCCCAAAGTAGCTCTTGTGTCATACAGGAGGCCTGTGATATGCAGGGGTCAGATTAGATGCTCTAATGGTCTCTTCTGGCCATAAAGTCAACTAATTTCTGAAAAACTAAGTGTAGCATTGGGAGCAGCATCTGATATTTTACTGTCTAGCTGGCTTGCTTCCTAGAATGAGCGCTCCTTGAGTGGGGTGATCCACAGGGAGTAGCTCAAACCTCCAAAGTGCCTGGGCAGGGGCAGAACATTAGCCCAGCAAGGGAGGGGTGTGGCAGTGACATCACAAAGGCCTTTTGCAGGACCTCAGACTATTGGTCAAAGGTGGTGGGGAGGTGGTGACCTCACAGAGAGATGCTGACATCAGCCAGGCAGGACAGGGGCGAGGGGCCAGGGAAACCTCAGAGACCCCTGTGGCTTTGCTTCAGCATGTCTCCTTCTCCAGGTCTCTCTTTGAGGACTGAGAGTATTCGGGTTCACGGACGTGAGCGCCAGGAGGAACCTCTTTTGAGTTTTCTCCTTCCTTTTAGTGATTTTACTAGAAAACAGATGTCCCTGTTTAGAGGGTTAGAGCCTCCTCGACGTTTGAAACTGTTCGGTCTGATCATTCTGGTGACAGTTGAATTCATGGAAAGCATGATCTTAAGGAGGCAGAATTTTATTCCACACCTGGGATTTTGTCCCTTAGAATCACTGGGGACATTAGGGTTTGTCCTTTTTGTTTCAACTTTTCCTCCATCCATCCCTTCCTCCTTTCTCTTCCTCTCTTGCTTCTTTTGTCCTTTCTCCTGTTCCCCTCCCAACACCAGGAGGGGTGTGTGTGTGTGTGTGGTGTGTGTGTGTGTGTGTGTGTGTGTGTGTGTGTGTTGCGGGGGAGTGCTCGGCAGCTCTCACTGTGGGAGGTCCACCCAAAACGGTGGAGCTGCAGTAGTGCTGGGGCAGTGATCCCCGCCAGTGACCTGGGCCATCCTTTGAGCTCTCTGGTGAGACCCCTCAGCCTCCCATCCTCAGTCTCTATCCTGATTGTCTGAGCAGGGCGTTAATGTCAGGGAGGAGACTCAAGGCCTTTTTGTTCTCTTTTAAGACCAAGTAAATAAGCCATAACCACTTATATGTTTGATGGATTTTGCTGCTTCTCTGCATTAATTGTCTCTGAGCAGTTCATGATTCTCTCTAACATTGCAGTTCTCCTCAAATACTGGCTGAATAATTACTGTGCATACTTGTTCCTCTGGAGCTCATCTGAGAGCACTTTATTGAGGTCATTCAATGTATGAAATTCAAGATCTGATGGTTAATATGAAAATCAGGGCTCTGGGGTCCTATTCCCAATTCTGCCATTGACTGGCTGTGTGACCTAAGACAAGTCAGTTCTCCTTTCTCAGCCTGAGCGTCTCCCTCTTTCAAGTAGGGATAATAATGATCCGCTCCTACCTACCACAACACACTCACTCTTCCCCAACACACACACTGTCTCTCCCCACACACAAACAGTACCTCCACACTGCAGCTGAAAAGCAGCTGGCAATGTAGTAGGATGACCCTGGAAAAATGGGATAGAGAAACCTGCATCACTGAAAGTGCAGCCACAAAGACACCACACACCAGCTTCCCCTAGCTGGCAAGAATCAAACCTCCACAGAAAGATCCCTATGGTATTGTAGGCCAGCTTCCTAAAGCCTCACCCTCAACCACTTAACACTGGGGCCTGTCTACACTCTGGTTCTGTTCTCACTGAAGGATCATTTCCAATTGTTCGCTCAGACCAGCTTGCCCAGCACCCTCACTGCTGTGCATCTCTGTATGTGTGGCCATGGCTGAACAGCAAGAATTCCTGCCCATTTCCGTTCTGGCTGGAGCATGGTTTGTGGTTAATGATGTTGCTGTAGATTGTTTGCTTCCTGCCTTGGCAATTCAGACAGTCCCTTTTCCCAACATATCTCCAGCACATCAGTCCCTGGCTGAGTCTCCTGGGCAGTGGAAAACATCCCTTGTTTGGTGCTGCCAAGGGGATCGTGCAGAGCTGAGATGTCTCTCGGCTTGGATCAAAGGGGAATGTTGGATGGAATTTATCACACAACCCTCCCTGCTCCGCAGAGCCCCATGGGGAGAATGTAGAGAAGGGGGAGTCATTCCTCCCCTGCACTCCCAGAAGAGTTGCTAGGACTCCTTCCTGCCAGCTACTCACCCCTGGCTTCATCCTTAGCTCCTAGGATCTTTCTGCTCCAAAGGCTCCATAGTCCTGGGGTGGGGAGGGTGTCACTGCACAGTCTGAAACACAAGGGAGGTTTCTGGAATTGAAGGAAGGAGCAGAAAATGGAGAGGAAAGAAACAGAGAGAAAACGCCTCGTCTCTCTCCCCTCCACCCCCCATCAAGAAATGTTACCAAGGACCAGCGTTAGGGGAAACGGTGCCCTGGGCAAAACTTGTACTTTGGCAAAGTTCTTGGTTCAGGTTGTAGCAGTGATGGAATAAACTGCAGGTTCAAATCAAGTCTCTGGAGTACATCCGCAACTGGGATGGGCCATTCAGTCCTTTGTACACAGCTTCAGTTTGTAGTCAAGTCCCTCCAGAGGTATGAAGCAGGACTGAAGACCAGATGGAGATGAGGCATCAGTCTTTTATAGTCTCTTGCCATGTGGTCTTTGCTTTCTTTGTCCCAAGGACACTCTATCCAGCACGCGACATAGAAAAACCTTAGAGTTCTGTCCATAGGCAGGTCCCTGCACACCTTGCTGAGCCACAAGGCATATCTGCCTTCTCTCAATGGGTCAGTTGTATAGCTGATGGTCCTTAATGGGCCATCAAGCAGGCTAGGCAGAGCTGACACCAATTTGTCTGGCTGGGGTGTTCCCCAGAAGCATAGCACAAGTTTGAAATACAGGCAGCATAGAGCCAATATTCATAATGTCAACTACAAAAATGATACATATCTAGAGATAGCATAATTATAATCAGCCAATCATCACCTCTCCATAGACCCTTTATGTGACCACCTTTATACAATATTGGCTGCAAATATAGAACAGTGGTGGCAACGGTGATCTATACAGTTACAGATTATGTCAATAACGTCACAGGAGGTGACATGGTATCAGTGAAACTGATACTGGAATACTGCCTCCAGTTTTGGTGTCCTCATTTGAAAAAGATGGTGTGAAATTGGAGTTGAGGCAGCAAAGAGCCACCAAATGTTCTGAGGGCTGGAGAAAAATGCCTTCTAGTGAGCTATTGAAAGAGCTCAACCTGTTTAGCTTCTCAAAAGAAGATTGAAAGGTGACTTCATTGAAACGTTGAAGTGCCTTAATGGAGAGAAAAGATTGGCTATTAAAGGGCTCTTTAATGTAGCAGAGAAAGGCATTAAAAAACCCAATGGCTGGAAGGTGAAAAGAGACAAATTCATATTACAATTAAGGCACAAATATTCAACAGTGAGGATCATTTACCACAGGAACAAGCTACCAAGGAAATTGGTGCATTCTCCATCTCGTGACGTCATTTCATGAAGACTAGATGCCTTTCTGGAATGTGTTTACCCCCAAAGTAGCTCTTGTGTCATACAGGAGGCCTGTGATATGCAGGGGTCAGATTAGATGCTCTAATGGTCTCTTCTGGCCATAAAGTCAACTAATTTCTGAAAAACTAAGTGTAGCATTGGGAGCAGCATCTGATGTTTTACTGTCTAGCTGGCTTGCTTCCTAGAATGAGCGCTCCTTGAGTGGGGTGATCCACAGGGAGTAGCTCAAACCTCCAAAGTGCCTGGGCAGGGGCAGGACATTAGCACAGCAAGGGAGGGGTGTGGCAGTGACATCACAAAGGCCTTTTGCAGGACCTCAGACTATTGGCCAAAGGTGGTGGGGAGGTGGTGACCTCACAGAGATATGCTGACATCAGCCAGGCAGGACAGGGGCGAGGGGCCAGGGAAACCTCAGAGACCCCTGTGGCTTTGCTTCAGCATGTCTCCTTCTCCAGGTCTCTCTTTGAGGACTGAGAGTATTCGGGTTCACGGACGTGAGCGCCAGGAGGAACCTCTTTTGAGTTTTCTCCTTCCTTTTAGTGATTTTACTAGAAAACAGATGTCCCTGTTTAGAGGGTTAGAGCCTCCTCGACGTTTGAAACTGTTCGGTCTGATCATTCTGGTGACAGTTGAATTCATGGAAAGCATGATCTTAAGGAGGCAGAATTTTATTCCACACCTGGGATTTTGTCCCTTAGAATCACTGGGGACATTAGGGTTTGTCCTTTTTGTTTCAACTTTTCCTCCATCCATCCCTTCCTCCTTTCTCTTCCTCTCTTGCTTCTTTTGTCCTTTCTCCTGTTCCCCTCCCAACACCAGGAGGGGAGTGTGTGTGTGTGTGTGTGTGTGTGTGTGTGTGTGTGTGTGTGTGTGTTGCGGGGGAGTGCTCGGCAGCTCTCACTGTGGGAGGTCCACCCAAAACTGTGGAGCTGCAGTAGTGCTGGGGCAGTGATCCCCGCCAGTGACCTGGGCCATCCTTTTAGCTCTCTGGTGAGACCCCTCAGCCTCCCCTCCTCAGTCTCTACCCTGATTGTCTGAGCAGGGCGTTAATGACAGGGAGGAGACTCAAGGCCTTTTTGTTCTCTTTTAAGACCAAGTAAATAAGCCATAACCACTTATATGTTTGATGGATTTTGCTGCTTCTCTGCATTAATTGTCTCTGAGCAGTTCATGATTCTCTCTAACATTGCAGTTCTCCTCAAATACTGGCTGAATAATTACTGTGCATACTTGTTCCTCTGGAGCTCATCTGAGAGCACTTTATTGAGGTCATTCAATGTATGAAATTCAAGATCTGATGGTTAATATGAAAATCAGGGCTCTGGGGTCCTATTCCCAATTCTGCCATTGACTGGCTGTGTGACCTAAGACAAGTCAGTTCTCCTTTCTCAGCCTGAGCGTCTCCCTCTTTCAAGTAGGGATAATAATGATCCGCTCCTACCTACCACAACACACTCACTCTTCCCCAACACACACACTGTCTCTCCCCACACACAAACAGTACCTCCACACTGCAGCTGAAAAGCAGCTGGCAATGTAGTAGGATGACCCTGGAAAAATGGGATAGAGAAACCTGCATCACTGAAAGTGCAGCCACAAAGACACCACACACCAGCTTCCCCTAGCTGTCAAGAATCAAACCTCCACAGAAAGATCCCTATGGTATTGTAGGCCGGCTTCCTAAAGCCTCACCCTCAACCACTTAACACTGGGGCCTGTCTACACTCTGGTTCTGTTCTCACTGAAGGATCATTTCCAATTGTTCGCTCAGACCAGCTTGCCCAGCACCCTCACTGCTGTGCAGCTCTGTATGTGTGGCCATGGCTGAACAGCAAGAATTCCTGCCCATTTCCATTCTGGCTGGAGCATGGTTTGTGGTTAATGATGTTGCTGTAGATTGTTTGCTTCCTGCCTTGGCAATTCAGACAGTCCCTTTTCCCAACATATCTCCAGCACATCAGTCCCTGGCTGAGTCTCCTGGGCAGTGGAAAACATCCCTTGTTTGGTGCTGCCAAGGGGATCGTGCAGAGCTGAGATGTCTCTCGGCTTGGATCAAAGGGGAATGTTGGATGGAATTTATCACACAACCCTCCCTGCTCCGCAGAGCCCCATGGGGAGAATGTAGAGAAGGGGGAGTCATTCCTCCCCTGCACTCCCAGAAGAGTTGCTAGGACTCCTTCCTGCCAGCTACTCACCCCTGGCTTCATCCTTAGCTCCTAGGATCTTTCTGCTCCAAAGGCTCCATAGTCCTGGGGTGGGGAGGGTGTCACTGCACAGTCTGAAACACAAGGGAGGTTTCTGGAATTGAAGGAAGGAGCAGAAAATGGAGAGGAAAGAAACAGAGAGAAAACGCCTCCTCTCTCTCCCCTCCCCCTCCCCATCAAGAAATGTTACCAAGGACCAGCGTTAGGGGAAACGGTGCCCTGGGCAAAACTTGTACTTTGGCAAAGTTCTTGGTTCAGGTTGTAGCAGTGATGGAATAAACTGCAGGTTCAAATCAAGTCTCTGGAGTACATCCGCAACTGGGATGGGCCATTCAGTCCTTTGTACAGAGCTTCAGTTTGTAGCAAAGTCCCTCCAGAGGTAGGAAGCAGGACTGAAGACCAGATGGAGATGAGGCATCAGTCTTTTATAGTCTCTTGCCATGTGGTCTTTGCTTTCTTTGTCCCAAGGACACTCTATCCAGCACGCAACATAGAAAAACCTTAGAGTTCTGTCCATAGGCAGGTCCCTGCACACCTTGCTGAGCCACAAGGCATATCTGCCTTCTCTCAATGGGTCAATTGTATAGCTGATGGTCCTTAATGGGCCATCAAGCAGGCTAGGCAGAGCTGACACCAATTTGTCTGGCTGGGGTGTTCCCCAGAAGCATAGCACAAGTTGGAAATACAGGCAGCATAGAGCCAATATTCATAATGTCAACTACAAAAATGATACATATCTAGAGATAGCATAATTATAATCAGCCAATCATCACCTCTCCATAGACCCTTTATGTGACCACCTTTATACAATATTGGCTGCAAATATAGAACAGTGGTGGCAACGGTGATCTATACAGTTACAGATTATGTCAATAACGTCACAGGAGGTGACATGGTATCAGTGAGACTGATACTGGAATACTGCCTCCAGTTTTGGTGTCCTCATTTGAAAAAGATGGTGTGAAATTGGAGTTGAGGCAGCAAAGAGCCACCAAATGTTCTGAGGGCTGGAGAAAAATGCCTTCTAGTGAGCTATTGAAAGAGCTCAACCTGTTTAGCTTCTCAAAAGAAGATTGAAAGGTGACTTCATTGAAAAGTTGAAGTGCCTTAATGGAGAGAAAAGATTGGCTATTAAAGGGCTCTTTAATGTAGCAGAGAAAGGCATTAAAAAACCCAATGGCTGGAAGGTGAAAAGAGACAAATTCATATTACAATTAAGGCACAAATATTCAACAGTGAGGATCATTTACCACAGGAACAAGCTACCAAGGAAATTGGTGCATTCTCCATCTCGTGACGTCATTTCATGAAGACTAGATGCCTTTCTGGAATGTGTTTATCCGTGTTATATCCTTGGGGCAGCCGGTGTAGGAAGCAATCACTTGAGGCCAGAGAGCAGGCAGCTAACCAAAACCTCCATTTTATTTACATATATACAGAGAGCTCCTCAGCCGGTTGAAACCGGTTGAGCTAACCCATAATAATCTAACTCAGTTGCCATAGCAACAAAACCATGGCAACCAAATACACAACATATTCCTCCCCCCCTAATAAGAACATCCCCTAAATAAAACACACACTAGACTGGAGAAGGAGGGTAGACTGCCTCCATTCCCGGCTAAACCCTGGGGATTATTTTGCCCCATAACCGTGGGTTCGCCCTAGCTAAAGATCCAGCCGATGAGGAGGCCTTCTGTCTCTAGGTGGATTACGGCGAACTACTGGTGTTATTGCACTCGAAAGCACTAGGGG
Organism: Mauremys mutica; assembly: GCF_020497125.1. NCBI lineage: Eukaryota > Metazoa > Chordata > Testudines > Geoemydidae > Mauremys > Mauremys mutica. The sequence continues at coordinate 133,655,179 of NC_059077.1, forward strand.
CTCAGGGTCCGCAGCACGAACAGGTGAGGAGGTGGTATCAGCTCGTGCTGGGCAAAGGGGTATCTCAGCCGCCGGCAGTAATGGAGGAGAACAGTCAGAAACAGGTGACTCGTGATTCGATCCCTCACCAGAAGAGGTGAAGTCAGACCCCTCAACTGCAGATGGGTCCTGAGGACTGGCATGACCTGGCAACAGCTGATCTACATGTCGCCGCCAGGTAAGATTCTCTGCAGTCCGGACTGTGTAGGAAACAGGTCCTGTTTGAGTGATGACTGTGGCCGGAACCCATTTAGCTCTGGAAGTATAATTCCGAGCCAAAACTGGCTGTCCCGGGCTAAAGGTTCGGTCTTTTGCTCTGGGTGCCCGTCTGATGACTTGATATTGCTGCTGATGTTGCACAATTTGTCGGGGTTCAGAAGGTTTCAGCAGATCAAAGCAAGTGCGCAGCTGTCGTCCCATCATTAGAAAGGCCGGAGATGCGTGGGTCGTAGCATGAGGTGTGTTTCTGTAGGAAAGTAAAAAGGTATCCAGACGCTTTTGAATGGAGTGTTGTCCCCTTGCTGATTTCAAAGCGTTTTTCATTGTCTGCACAAATCTTTCAGCTAATCCGTTGGTGGACGGATGATATAGTGCTGACGTGATGTGGTGTATCCCATTTGCTTTCATAAAATTTTGAAACTCCTGAGAAACGAACTGCGGTCCGTTGTCGCTCGCAAGTTGTTCTGGCAGACCAAAACGACTAAAGAGTCCTCGTAGTTTTTGGATAGTACTCTCTGCAGAAGTGGACTGCATTATAGAGACTTCTGGCCATTTAGAATGGGCATCTATTGCCACCAAGAACATGCTTCCTTCAAGGGGGCCAGCAAAGTCAACGTGAATACGTTGCCACGGGTTTTCAGGCCAGTCCCATGGGTGTAGGGGTGCCCACTGGGGTGCATTCCTCACACCCTGACATGACATACAAGCTTTTGCCTTCTCTTCAATAGCACTGTCCAGTCCAGGCCATCAAAAATAGCTTCGTGCAATTTCCTTCATGCGCACTATTCCACAGTGACCGGAATGTAGCTGTTCTAACATCTGTGATCTCAGTGGTGGTGGAATAATGACACGTCTCCCCCACAACAAACAACCAGATTGGACCGATAACTCCGTCCGCTTGGACATGTAGGGAACAAGGTCGGATGAGACCGGAGAGGTTTGTCGAGATGTTCCATGCATCACCAGGTCCATAACGTGGGACAATACTGGGTCAACGCGAGTTGCCTTCTTTATCTGAGTAGCAGTGATGGGTGTATTCTCTACCTGTTCAAAGTAGAAGATTTCCTTTTGGGCACTATCTTGGTGTTTGACCGGCAAAGGCAACCTTGAGAGGCCATCTGCATTGCCATGTAGAGTGGATTTCCGATATTTGATTTCATATGTGTGTGCTGAAAGTAACAATGCCCAACGTAGCATACGACTAGCAGCTAATGGGGGAATGCCTGTGTAAGGTCCAAAAATTGATGTCAGAGGTCGATGGTCTGTGAGAAGAGTAAATTTTCGCCCAAACAGGTACTGATGAAACTTCCGAATTCCAAAAACAATTCCTAATGCCTCACGTTCGATTTGGGCGTAGTTAGTTTCTGCTTTGCTTAGAGTGCGTGAAGCAAAAGCAATAGGTCTCTCTTCTCCTGAAGGCATAATATGTGACACGACTGCTCCCACTCCATAAGGGGAGGCATCGCAGGCCAATTGCAGTGGTAAGGATGGATCAAAGTGCGTTAGAACTTCAGAATTTAGCAATGCATCCTTAGCTTTGTTAAACGCAACATCACAGGCTTCAGTCCACTTCCAGGCCTTGTTCTGCCCAAGGAGCTCATGAAGTGGTTTTAGCAGTGTGGCTAACTGTGAGATGAACTTTCCATAATAGTTCAGGAGTCCTAGAAACGAGCGCAGCTGGCTTACATTTCGAGGTGGGGGAGCCTCCACAATAGCTTTAACTTTTGCAGGGGCCTTATGAAGACCTGCAGAATCAATGATGTGTCCCAAATATTCAACAGAGGGCTTGAAGAATTCACACTTGTCTTTGCGAACTCGTAGGCCATACTCTTCCAGTCTTTGTAGGGTAGCCTCTAAATTCTTTAAGTGATCCTCTTCATTTCTTCCAGTGACCAGGATATCATCCAGATAGCACTGAACTCCTGACAAGCCACACAAGATCTGGTCCATAGCCCTCTGGAACAGGGCAGGAGCAGATGTTATTCCAAAGGGTAGACGACAGTATCGATAAAGCCCCTTATGAGTCACAATAGTCAACAGCTCTTGGGACTTTTCATCGACGTGCATCTGTAAATATGCTTGACTCAGATCAATCTTACTGAACTTTTGTCCCCCAGCCAGGCCTGCGAAGAGGTCATCGATGCGGGGAAGCGGGTATTGCTCTGCACACAACACTGGGTTGACAGTGACTTTAAAATCACCGCAAATCCGGAGAGAGCCATCTTTCTTCACGATTGGAATGATAGGAGTGGCCCATGAGCTATGGGTAACTGGTATTAGGACTCCATTGGTGACCAGGCACTCCAGGTCTGCTTCAACTTTTGGCCTGATGGCATATGGCACAGTTCGGGCTTTCAGATATTTTGGTGGACTGCCAGGTTTAATGTTCAATGTCACAGTGATTCCCTTCATACTTCCCAAATCATCTCCAAAAACAGCAGCATGTTTCCTTAGTATAGGGGTTAGACTGGTTTCTTCTTTAGTCATCCGGTGCACTTCTGCCCAGTTCAGTTGAATCTTCCCAAGCCAAGACCTACCCATTAAGGCTGGGTAGTTACCTCTCACCACAAACTGTGGCAATTTAGCCACCTGTCCATTGAGCTCCACCTTAACATCAATAGTGCCCAGCATAGGCACAGCTTCTCCCGTATACGTCTTCAGAACAGTTTTTGTTGCCTTAAGCGGAAGATGCTGTAGCTTTTCTTTATACACAGTCTCGGAGATCAGTGAGACGGCTGCACCGGTGTCCAGTTCCATGCGTATACGTTTGCCATCCAATAACGGGGTTACGCAGTATTCATGTGAGCCCATTGCCAAAGACAAAACATGCAGTGGCACTTTCTCTTGCGATGAGGTGTCACCTTGATCATCCTGGGTCTGCTCTAGGGTATGCAGGGTTCCTCTTTTTGTCGGCCAGACCACAGGCCTCTTTTTCTTTTGTTTACAGGCACACTCAATGTGTCCCTTTTTGCCACAGTGTTGACACACCAGGTCCTTACACCAGCATTCTGATGCCTGGTAACCCGGCTTACCACAGCGGTAACATTCTTGACTCTGCACCGTTTTGTGGGTCGGTTCTTGTGACACTTTTTGCACCCTAGGGGGTGCACCGATGTATTGTGCCTCCCTTGTAGCCAGTTCCATGGAGACAGCAATATCAACAGCCTTCTGTAAGGTAAGCTGAGCCTCTGTCAGTAGGCGCTTCCGTATAGCTTCACTGTACAGGCCACACACTAACCTGTCATGCAGGGCATCATGTAACATTTCTTTAAATTCACAGTGTTCTGCTAGCTTTTTTTAAAATGGCTACAAATTGTATAACTGTTTCATCTTCCTTTTGGTCTCTTTTGTGGAACCTATATCTTTCAGCAATTACCAGTGGTTTTGGGGAGAAATGAGACCCCAGGATTTCCACAATGTCACTGTAAGATTTAGTCTCAGGCTTAACAGGGTGTAGTAAGCTGCGTAGCAGAGAGTAGGTTTTAGCCCCTACAACAGTTAAGAATATTGGCACCTTCTTTGCTTCTGTAATGTCATTTGCAATACCAAAAAGCTCAAAACGCTCAGTATACACATGCCACTGCTCTGTATTCTCATCAAAAGGCTCCAGGGGCCTGGTCAGAGTAGCCATGATTTTTAGTTTCACTTTCACAGTCAGTGCAAACAAGCAGCTTTTTTGTTTGTTTGTTCTTTACCTTAACTTCTACTTCCTTCTGTTACTGGAGCAGCACCGGAGTCTCACCCTCGTCGCCAGTGTTATATCCTTGGGGCAGCCGGTGTAGGAAGCAATCACTTGAGGCCAGAGAGCAGGCAGCTAACCAAAACCTCCATTTTATTTACATATATACAGAGAGCTCCTCAGCCGGTTGAAACCGGTTGAGCTAACCCATAATAATCTAACTCAGTTGCCATAGCAACAAAACCATGACAACCAAATACACAACAACCCCCAAAGTAGCTCTTGTGTCATACAGGAGGCCTGTGATATGCAGGGGTCAGATTAGATGCTCTAATGGTCTCTTCTGGCCATAAAGTCAACTAATTTCTGAAAAACTAAGTGTAGCATTGGGAGCAGCATCTGATGTTTTACTGTCTAGCTGGCTTGCTTCCTAGAATGAGCGCTCCTTGAGTGGGGTGTCGAAGAAAAACTCAGTTCTCGCTTTTTGTTTGGGTGCAGCAAAATCAAATTCTTTATTATTTCTCCAGTAATTACCATGGAGGGAGAGAGTGCCATAGGACACAGGGTCACCCCAGTCCTGGACAGGTCTCTCAACTGGTAAACAATCACAGCAAGCCTTTATACCTTTTACAGACAATTTCTAACAATAATACAGACAGTAAAAAGCAACAAATACATTTTGTTTATACATAAGCTTCTCTGCTATCTCACTAGAAAAACAAGACTGCAAGGCTGCATATTGCAAGGTCGTAATAACTTTCACACAATTCACTCTGTCTTACATTATCTTGCTTCCTCACATCACCAGGGTCACAGTTAACCTAACTCATGCTAACTAACATTCATTAAGATCTCTTCAAAACCTTGTTAATTATTTACTGGCTTCCACACTGTGATCCACAGGGAGTAGCTCAAACCTCCAAAGTGCCTGGGCAGGGGCAGGACATTAGCACAGCAAGGGAGGGGTGTGGCAGTGACATCACAAAGGCCTTTTGCAGGACCTCAGACTATTGGTCAAAGGTGGTGGGGAGGTGGTGACCTCACAGAGAGATGCTGACATCAGCCAGGCAGGACAGGGGCGAGGGGCCAGGGAAACCTCAGAGACCCCTGTGGCTTTGCTTCAGCAAGTCTCCTTCTCCAGGTCTCTCTTTGAGGACTGAGAGTATTCGGGTTCACGGACGTGAGCGCCAGGAGGAACCTCTTTTGAGTTTTCTCCTTCCTTTTAGTGATTTTACTAGAAAACAGATGTCCCTGTTTAGAGGGTTAGAGCCTCCTCGAGGTTTGAAACTGTTCGGTCTGATCCATCTGGTGACAGTTGAATTCATGGAAAGCATGATCTTAAGGAGGCAGAATTTTATTCCACACCTGGGATTTTGTCCCTTAGAATCACTGGGGACATTAGGGTTTGTCCTTTTTGTTTCAACTTTTCCTCCATCCATCCCTTCCTCCTTCCTCTTCCTCTCTTGCTTCTTTGGTCCTTTCTCCTGTTCCCCTCCCAACACCAGGAGGGGTGTGTGTGTGTGTGTGTGTGTGTGTGTGTGTGTGTGTGTGTGTGTGTGTGTGTGTGTGTGTGTTGCGGGGGAGTGCTCGGCAGCTCTCACTGTGGGAGGTCCACCCAAAATTGTGGAGCTGCAGTAGTGCTGGGGCAGTGATCCCCGCCAGTGACCTGGGCCATCCTTTTAGCTCTCTGGTGAGACCCCTCAGCCTCCCCTCCTCAGTCTCTACCCTGATTGTCTGAGCAGGGCGTTAATGACAGGGAGGAGACTCAAGGCCTTTTTGTTCTCTTTTAAGACCAAGTAAATAAGCCATAACCACTTATATGTTTGATGGATTTTGCTGCTTCTCTGCATTAATTGTCTCTGAGCAGTTCATGATTCTCTCTAACATTGCAGTTCTCCTCAAATACTGGCTGAATAATTACTGTGCATACTTGTTCCTCTGGAGCTCATCTGAGAGCACTTTATTGAGGTCATTCAATGTATGAAATTCAAGATCTGATGGTTAATATGAAAATCAGGGCTCTGGGGTCCTATTCCCAATTCTGCCATTGACTGGCTGTGTGACCTAAGACAAGTCAATTCTCCTTTCTCAGCCTGAGCGTCTCCCTCTTTCAAGTAGGGATAATAATGATCCGCTCCTACCTACCACAACACACTCACTCTTCCCCAACACACACACTGTCTCTCCCCACACACAAACAGTCTCCACACTGCAGCTGAAAAGCAGCTGGCAATGTAGTAGGATGACCCTGGAAAAATGGGATAGAGAAACCTGCATCACTGAAAGTGCAGCCACAAAGACACCACACACCAGCTTCCCCTAGCTGGCAAGAATCAAACCTCCACAGAAAGATCCCTATGGTATCGTAGGCCAGCTTCCTAAGGCCTCAGCCTCAACCACTTAACACTGGGGCCTGTCTACACTCTGGTTGTGTTCTCACTGAAGGATCATTTCCAATTGTTCGCTCAGACCAGCTTGCCCAGCACCCTCACTGCTGTGCAGCTCTGTATGTGTGGCCATGGCTGAACAGCAAGAATTCCTGCCCATTTCTGTTCTGGCTGGAGCATGGTTTGTGGTTAATGATGTTGCTGTAGATTGTTTGCTTCCTGCCTTGGCAATTCAGACAGTCCCTTTTCCCAACATATCTCCAGCACATCAGTCCCTGGCTGAGTCTCCTGGGCAGTGGAAAACATCCCTTGTTTGGTGCTGCCAAGGGGATCGTGCAGAGCTGAGATGTCTCTCGGCTTGGATCAAAGGGGAATGTTGGATGGAATTTATCACACAACCCTCCCTGCTCCGCAGAGCCCCATGGGGAGAATGTAGAGAAGGGGAAATCATTCCTCCCCTGCACTCCCAGAAGAGTTGCTAGGACTCCTTCCTGCCAGCTACTCACCCCTGGCTTCATCCTTAGCTCCTAGGATCTTTCTGCTCCAAAGGCTCCATAGTCCTGGGGTGGGGAGGGTGTCACTGCACAGTCTGAAACACAAGGGAGGTTTCTGGAATTGAAGGAAGGAGCAGAAAACGGAGAGGAAAGAAACAGAGAGAAAACACCTCGTCTCTCTCCCGTCCCCCCACCCCCCATCAAGAAATGTTACCAAGGACCAGCGTTAGGGGAAACGGTGCCCTGGGCAAAACTTGTACTTTGTCAAAGTTCTTGGTTCAGGCTTGTAGCAGTGATGGAATAAACTGCAGGTTCAAATCAAGTCTCTGGAGTACATCCACAACTGGGATGGGCCATTCAGTCCTTTGTACAGAGCTTCAGTTTGTAGCAAAGTCCCTCCAGAGGTAGGAAGCAGGACTGAAGACCAGATGGAGATGAGGCATCAGTCTTTTATAGTCTCTTGCCATGTGGTCTTTGCTTTCTTTGTCCCAAGGACACTCTATCCAGCACGCAACATAGAAAAACCTTAGAGTTCTGTCCATAGGCAGGTCCCTGCACACCTTGCTGAGCCACAAGACATATCTGCCTTCTCTCAATGGGTCAATTGTGTAGCTGATGGTCCTTAATGGGCCATCAAGCAGGCTAGGCAGAGCTGACACCAATTTGTCTGGCTGGGGTGTTCCCCAGAAGCATAGCACAAGTTTGAAATACAGGCAGCATAGAGCCAATATTCATAATGTCAACTACAAAAATGATACATATCTAGAGATAGCATAATTATAATCAGCCAATCATCACCTCTCCATAGACCCTTTATGTGACCACCTTTATACAATATTGGCTGCAAATATAGAACAGTGGTGGCAACGGTGATCTATACAGTTACAGATTATGTCAATAACGTCACAGGAGGTGACATGGTATCAGTGAGACTGATACTGGAATACTGCCTCCAGTTTTGGTGTCCTCATTTGAAAAAGATGGTGTGAAATTGGAGTTGAGGCAGCAAAGAGCCACCAAATGTTCTGAGGGCTGGAGAAAAATGCCTTCTAGTGAGCTATTGAAAGAGCTCAACCTGTTTAGCTTCTCAAAAGAAGATTGAAAGGTGACTTCATTGAAAAGTTGAAGTGCCTTAATGGAGAGAAAAGATTGGCTATTAAAGGGCTCTTTAATGTAGCAGAGAAAGGCATTAAAAAACCCAATGGCTGGAAGGTGAAAAGAGACAAATTCATATTACAATTAAGGCACAAATATTCAACAGTGAGGATCATTTACCACAGGAACAAGCTACCAAGGAAACTGGTGCATTCTCCATCTCGTGACGTCATTTCATGAAGACTAGATGCCTTTCTGGAATGTGTTTACCCCCAAAGTAGCTCTTGTGTCATACAGGAGGCCTGTGATATGCAGGGGTCAGATTAGATGCTCTAATGGTCTCTTCTGGCCATAAAGTCAACTAATTTCTGAAAAACTAAGTGTAGCATTGGGAGCAGCATCTGATGTTTTACTGTCTAGCTGGCTTGCTTCCTAGAATGAGCGCTCCTTGAGTGGGGTGATCCACAGGGAGTAGCTCAAACCTCCAAAGTGCCTGGGCAGGGGCAGGACATTAGCCCAGCAAGGGAGGGGTGTGGCAGTGACATCACAAAGGCCTTTTGCAGGGGCTCAGACTATTGGTCAAAGGTGGTGGGGAGGTGGTGACCTCACAGAGAGATGCTGACATCAGCCAGGCAGGACAGGGGCGAGGGGCCAGGGAAACCTCAGAGACCCCTGTGGCTTTGCTTCAGCAAGTCTCCTTCTCCAGGTCTCTCTTTGAGGACTGAGAGTATTCGGGTTCACGGACGTGAGTGCCAGGAGGAACCTCTTTTGAGTTTTCTCCTTCCTTTTAGTGATTTTACTAGAAAACTGATGTCCCTGTTTAGAGGGTTAGAGCCTCCTCGACGTTTGAAACTGTTCGGTCTGATCATTCTGGTGACAGTTGAATTCATGGAAAGCATGATCTTAAGGAGGCAGAATTTTATTCCACACCTGGGATTTTGTCCCTTAGAATCACTGGGGACATTAGGGTTTGTCCTTTTTGTTTCAACTTTTCCTCCATCCCCCCGCCCCTCCTTTCTCTTCCTCTCTTGCTTCTTTTGTCCTTTCTCCTGTTCCCCTCCCAACACCAGGAGGGGTGTGTGTGTGTGTGTGTGTGTGTGTGTGTGTGTGTGTGTGTGTGTGTGTGTGTGTGTTGCGGGGGAGTGCTCGGCAGCTCTCACTGTGGGAGGTCCACCCAAAACTGTGGAGCTGCAGTAGTGCTGGGGCAGTGATCCCCGCCAGTGACTTGGGCCATCCTTTGAGCTCTCTGGTGAGACCCCTCAGCCTCCCCTCCTCAGTCTCTACCCTGATTGGCTGAGCAGGGGGTTATTGACAGGTAGGAGACTCAGGTCCTTGTTGTTCTCTTTTAAGACCAAGTAAATAAGTCATAACCAGTTATATGTTTGACAAATTTTGCTGCTTCTCTGCAGTAGTGGTCTCTGAGCAGTTCATGATTCTCTCTAACATTGCAGTTCTCCTAAAACACTGGCTGAATAATTACTGTGCACACTTGTGCTCATCTAAGAGCACTTTATTGAGGTCATTCAATGTATGAAATTCAAGATCCGATGGTTAATTTGAAAATCAGGGCTCTGGGGGTCCTATTCCCAATTCAGCCGTTGACTGGCTTTGTGACCTAAGACAAGTCAATTCTCCTTTCTCAGCCTGAGCGTCTCCCTCTTTCAAGTAGGGATAATAATGATCCGCTCCTACCTACCTCAACACACTCACTCTTCCCCCACACACACACACACTGTCTCTCCACACACACAAACAGTCTCCACACTGCAGCTGAAAAGCAGCTGGCAATCTAGTAGGATGACCCTGGAACAATGGGATAGAGAAACCTGCATCACTGAAAGTGCAGCCACAAAGACACCACACACCAGCTTCCCCTAGCTGGCAAGAATCAAACCTCCACAGAAAGATCCCTATGGTATCGTAGGCCAGCTTCCTAAGGCCTCAGCCTCAACCACTTAACACAGGGGCCTTTCTACACTCTGGTTCTGTTCTAACGGAAGGATCATTTCCAATTGTTCGCTCAGACCAGCTTGCCCAGCACCCTCACTGCTGTGCATCTCTGTATGTGTGGCCATGGCTGAACAGCAAGAATTCCTGCCCATTTCCCTTCTGGCTGGAGCATGGTTAGAGTGAGTTTGTGGTTAATGATGTTGCTGTAGATTGTTGGCTTCCTGCCTTGGCAATTCACACAGTTCCTTTTCCCAACATATCTCCAGCACATCAGTCCCTGGCTGGGTCTCCTGGGCAGTGGAAAACATAAGAACATAAGAAAGGCCGTACCGGGTCAGACCAAAGGTCCATCTAGCCCAGTATCTGTCTACCGACAGTGGCCAATGCCAGGTGCCCCAGAGGGAGTTAACCAATGATGAAGTGATCTTCCTCCTGCCATCCATCTCCATCCTCTGACAAACAGAGGCTAGGGACACCATTCTTACCCATCCTGGCTAATAGCCATTTATGGACTTAGCCACCATGAATTTATCCAGTTCCCTTTTAAACATTGTTATAGTCCTAGCCTTCACAACCTCCTCAGGTAAGGAGTTCCACAAGTTGACTGTGCGCTGCATGAAGAAGAACTTCCTTTTATTTGTTTTAAACCTGCTGCCTATTAATTTCATTTGGTGACCTCTAGTTCTTGTATTATGGGAATAAGTAAATAACTTTTCCTTATCCACTTTCTCAATGTCACTCATGACTTTATATACCTCTGTCATATCCCCCCTTAGTCTCCTCTTTTCCAAGCTGAAGAGTCCTAGCCTCTTTAATCTTTCCTCATATGGGACCCTCTCTAAACCCCTAATCATATTAGTTGCCCTTTTTTGAACCTTTTCTAGTGCTAGAATATCTTTTTTGAGGTGAGGAGACCACATCTGTACACAGTATTCGAGATATGGGCATACCATGGATTTATATAAGGGTAATACTATATTCTCCGTCTTGTTCTCTATCCCCTTTTTAACGATTCCTAACATCCTGTTTGCTTTTTTGATCGCCTCTGCACACTGCGTGGACATCTTCAGAGAACTATCCACAATGACTCCAAGATATTGTTCCTGACTCGTTGTGGCTAAATTAGCCCCCATCATATTGTATGTATATTTGGGGTTATTTTTCCCAATGTGCATTACTTTACATTTATCCACATTACATTTCATTTGCCATTTTGTTGCCCAATCACTTAGTTTTGTGAGAGCTTTTTGAAGTTCTTCACAATCTGCTTTGGTCTTAACTATCTTGAGTAGTTTAGTATCATCTGTAAACTTTGACACCTCACTGTTTACCCCTTTCTCCAGATCATTTATGAATAAATTGAATAGGATTGGTCCTAGGACTGACCCTTGGGGAACACCACTAGTTACCCCTCTCCATTCTGAGAATTTACCATTAATTCCTACCCTTTGTTCCCTGTCTTTTAACCAGTTCTTAATCCATGAAAGGATCTTCCCTTTTATCCCATAACAACTTAATTTACGTAAGAGCCTTTGGTGAGGGACCTTGTCAAAGGCTTTCTGGAAATCCAAGTACACTATGTCCACCGGATCCCCCTTGTCCACATGTTTGTTGACCCCTTCAAAGAACTCTAATAGATTAGTAAGACACGATTTCCCTTTACAGAAACCATGTTGACTACTGCTCAATAATTTATGTTTTTCTCTGTGTCAGACAATTTTATTCTTAACTATTGTTTCAACTAATTTGCCCCGTACCGACGTTAGACTTACCGGTCTGTAATTGCCGGGATCACCTCTAGAGACCTTTTTAAATATTGGCGTTACATTAGCTAACTTCCAATCATTGGGTACCGAAGCCGATTTAAAGGACAGGTTACAAACCTTAGTTAATAGTTCCGCAACTTCACATTTGAGTTCTTTCAGAACTCTTGGGTGAATGCCATCTGGTCCCGGTGACTTGTTAATGTTGAGTTTATCAATTAATTCCAAAACCTCCTCTAGTGACACTTCAATCTGTGACAGTTCCTCAGATTTGTCACCTACAAAAGGCAGCTCAGGTTTGGGAATCTCCCTAACATCCTCAGCCGTGAAGACTGAAGCAAAGTATTCATTTAGTTTCTCCGCAATGACTTTATCGTCTTTAAGCGCTCCTTTTGTATTTTGATCGTCAAGGGGCCCCACTGGTTGTTTAGCAGGCTTCCTGCTTCTGATGTACTTAAAAAACATTTTGTTATTACCTTTGGAGTTTTTGGCTAGCCGTTCTTCAAACTCCTCTTTGGCTTTTCTTATTACACTCTTGCACTTAAGTTGGCAGTGTTTATGCTCCTTTCTATTTGCCTCACTAGGATTTGACTTCCACTTTTTAAAGGAAGTCTTTTTATCTCTCACTGCTTCTTTTACATGGTTGTTAAGCCACGATGGCTCTTTTTTAGCTCTTTTACTGTGTTTCTTAATTTGGGCTATACATTGAAGTTGGGCCTCTATTATGGTGTCTTTGAAAAGGGCCCATGCAACTTGCAGGGATTTCATTTTAGTCACTCTACTTTTTAACTTTTGTTTAACTTTTCTTTAACTAACCATCTGCTTCCTCACCATGGGGAACAGGGGCAGAAAATGCTTTTTAAAAAGCCTTTTTGAAAAGTAAAAAGTAAAACAAGCCAAGCAACCCCCTCCCTTGCTTTGTGCTGGGTGCCCAGCTGTGGGCTTGTGTGTGTGTGGGGGGGGGGGGCTGGTGGGAGAGGTGTTCTGAGCACACTCCGGTCAGGGAAGGGGTGGAGTTGACCAAAGGGGCAGGTTGAATCTTTAGCAGAGAATTCCTTTCTCCATTGTGTTAGCTAAGCGTTGCTGTTAAATGTCAGCATTTGAAACAATCTGATTCTAACCTCCCTGCCATCTCTGTTGCTGTAGTTCTCACATCCTCTGCTCTTGTGATGTCACCACAAAACATGGTATCTTATTCCCAAAGTGTCCTGTGGGTTAGACAGGACTTAAGTTTATAAGGTAAAAACTGAGCATAAGTCCTTCCCTTCCCCCTTTTGACTTAGGAAAAATAAATCCTGTTCCCTCCCGCTGCCCCAACCCGACCCAGCCCAGCCCCACCAGCGCTGCTGTGGCCAGGAGACAGGTGCCCTCTCACCTGACCCTGATCTGCTGTGGTGAGAGAGAGCTGCGGGGGAGTTCTCTCTCCCTGGGGCAACCTGCACCCCAAACCCCTTATTCCCAGCCCCAACCCAGAGCCCGCATCCCTAGCCGGAGCCCTCACACCCCTGCACCCCAACCCTTTGCTCCAGCCCTGAGCCTCTCATCCCCAACCCCACCCCAGAGACTGCAGCCGGAGCCCTGGCACCCCAACCTCTGCCCTTCCTGAGCCCCCCTCCACACTCCTAACCCTTCAGCCTCACCCCGTCACACACCATCCATGTGCAGAATGAAGTTTGGAATGAGCACCAATAGACAGGTGAGGTGTCACACCTCACCTCCGTATTGGTGAACACAACAAAATTCATTCCGCACACGGACATAACAAATTAGAGGAAACACTGCTCCTGACTTTCAACCTCTCTCTCATATCTTGAATTTCATACGCTGACTGATCAGAATAAAGTGCTCTCAAGTGAGCTACAGACCAACAGTGGTTCATAGTAATTATTCAGCAAGGATTTTAGAAGACCTAGAACATTAGAGGAAATCATCACCTGCTAAGAGACAATTAATGGAGAGAAGCAGCAAGATTAATCCCGTACATTGGATTGGTTGTGACTTCTGATTTGTAAAAAGACCAAAAGGACCTGGGTCTCCTCGCTCTCGATAGCCCCCTGCTCGGCCAATCAGCACTGAGACTCTGAGGGCCGGGAGGCTGAGAGGTCTCACCAGATGTCCCAAAGGACAGCCCAGGTCACCATCAGACGGGATCACTCTCAGATCCAGCCCCACCTCTTGGTGAGGACCTCTGCAATGAGAGCAATACCCCTCCCCTGCCCGCACTCCAGACACGTCCCTCCTTGTTAAAGGGAGGGAAGCTGGGAAAAGGGAAAAAAGAAGCAAGAGGCGAAAGGAGGGAGGAAAGAGGAAAAGGGAAACCAAAAAGGACAAACCCCAATGTCCCCAGGGATTCCAACCATCAAACCCTAGGTAGGAAATCAAATTCTGCCACCTGAAGCCAGTGCTGTCTGTGCCTAGAATGCTGCCTGCGCCAGGTGGATCATACGGAACAGGTTCTGTAGCCCTGAGGATTAATCTGTTGGTCTGTATAAAATGTCTTTTTGATAAAAATGTGTAGGCTGCATAGACTAATAGAATTTGCAATAAGCTGTAATGAAGATACCTAGAAACTTCTAGACCAGACATCCTGGCCTATTTCCTCTGTGATGCTGAAAGCAACCTTTAAGACCCTTACTCAGAAAAGTAATAATAGGAGACAAACCTACGCAAATTGTCTAGGGACTTTTCGAATATCTGCTAACCTTTCACCTAGTTAGGTGCAAAAGGAGAGTTTTTTGCCCACAAATTTCACACATATACCCGCAGATGAGTCATTTAATACGTACACAAAGGTCAGCCTATGAAAACAGGTACCCTCACCTTTCCATGGGGGAAAGACAAAGTTGGGCATAGGAGGAAGGATTTCTCCCTATAAAAGGTGTGACAATCCACCATTAAGACAGGCGATACACCCATCCTTCTATTCTCCATCGCCTCACCCTGCCTACACCTACGAAAGCTGTCAACTACTGATAAGTCATAGTGTTCTGTCCTTTCACAGCTGTAAGTATGAAATAATTCTTAATTTCTACTTCACCTCTAAAGCATCTATGCTAAGAAGGGTTTAATTCATAACCAGTTTCTTTATAACTATACTTCCTCTAGCAAAGGTGTGAAATCTTCTGAGTGCTATTGCTGCAAAGTGCATTTAGAACTGTGTAATATCATATCATATCTCTTAAAGAACTGTGATATTTTGTAACTTTGTAATCTCATACTGCTTTTAACATTTTACATTTACTTCTTGTTTTATTGATTTTAAATAAAAGGTCTTGTTTGACTAAACTCTGTCTCTGTCTAAATTTCCTGTTATACCCCAATCTCCTTGTATTAAATTCTGTGAAGCCTGATTCAAGACGAACTTTTATCTTCTGATCACACATATTGGTGAGCCATACCCATATTATTAATATCTATCAATTATTACTAACATTATTAATTAATTAGAAAATTAATTATTAAATACAACTAAATTAAGTGGATAAATTCCACTGTCCCTACTAACCCTCCCCAAATCAGGCAACAGACTGGCGAGCCAGCCAGGAGGAGATTTAAGGAATGTGTGACAGGCATTTTTGGTATATTCCTGGACCCTTTGAAACGCAAGTAAATAGTTAATTTCAGTAAACTTTGAAATCTTTCTCTTAAAACAGAGTCATAGTACTTCCTGTGGTTATTGCTGCTGGCAGCACGCCCAGTATTTCCGTTTTGTATTGTGGTTAAACAGCCTACGGGTTTTACTTTCACTTTTGCCTAAAGGTTTTTAACTGTATTGATAACTGAATATTAAAGTAATAAAGTTTAAAAGTGATATATGTGCACAGAAAGGGGTTTTTATATGTTGAAGAAATAAATGAATGGTACCGAATAAAATAATAGCAGCCGCACCTGGATCCTGTGACCCACACTAGTGGTGGCGGGGAGTTAATAAAGCAAGGTATTCATAGCCGCCAGAAAGGCCGCAATCAGTCAGAACTTGAATAGTTCAAAGATACCTTATCTTAGTCCCATTAACTCTTCCGGACTGCACCTCTGATCCGTCTGCCTCAGTATTCCCCGATATTTGGCAGGTCCCGACAGAGGGGAAAGACCTCTCGATCTGCTATAAGCCATCGAGAGAAGAGAGAAGAGAATATCCCCCACTCCCTCTATTTACTTGGGACTTTTATGATACAGTGTTTAAACCGGTTAAGGGGCTTATCCTGTTGTTTCTGTGAAGGGACGCCTTCTATATCAGAGTAATTCGACAGAGGATTGATTCTAGTGAATATACTAGATTCTAGTGAATATACTAGGAAAAGAAAGAGATGAATTCTCTATTTCGTAGTAAGAGTGTTAAAAGTGAAGATAGAACAGGAGTGGAGTGTGTTGGAATTTCTAGCAGTTTAGCTTTGGAAAACTTTGCTAGGAAATATATTCAGGAACATGGTGGAGGTTTGGAGCAGCTGAGAAATAGTGGAATGATTTCTGAGCAGAGAAACCCGTGGGGTTTTGTAAGTAATGTATTTGAGGAAGAAACAGAGCAGAAAAAGAAAAGAGCTAAGGTGGTGAAGGGAATAGCTGTTGAATGCTTGCTTGTAGCTTGTAGTTCATTGGGAAAGAAATTGGATAAAAAGATGGAGTTACTCAGGGAAGTTCAGCAGATGCTGGTAGCCTATAGAGTAGACCGTGGTCGGCTGTTGGAAAAGATTAAAGAACTAGAAAAGGGAGAAAATAGAGCAGAAGAGGTTGAAGAATTGATTCCCATCCCTATTGGTATGGTGGAACCAACAGAGGTAGAAAATCCTATTGGACCAGTGACTAGAAGTAAAACAAGAGAATTAGCTCAAGCAAATACAGTACCTTCAGAAGCAAAGTTGCAGGTTGAATCTGTGGAGTCAGAGGAAATTGGCAGTGCAGAGAAAACTGACAGTCTGCCGATAGCAGACGGAAGTTCTGAAGTGACAGTTCAGGAGGCGGAGACAAGTGTCACAGTCAGTGAAGCAGTTAGTGACACAAACGGAGAAGCAGGAAAAGAGAAATCTGCTTCTGTAGAGACAGCTTCTGTGAGTGAAGAAGCAGTGCCTTTAGAATCGGTCATTGTTCAAGGATTAGAAGAGGCCGTATCACAGGTAACACTTGTAGCTAATGCATGTGATGTAGTGATCTCTAAGTTACAAAGAGAGCTACAACAACAAGCAGGGAATAGAATTCCTGCTCCTCCACCCAATGTTACATTAGCACCATATAGAGTAGAAAATCCAGTCCCTTTGGGTGGACATTTATTGGCATTCGGGCAATCAACATTGCCTAGACCCCAGGAATTTCGTGGGTCCCCTACACCCCCGTGGTATATGCTGGTATCACCTAGTGCATCGGTAGAACGCCCTACTACACCAGATTTCAGTGGACTAAGGGATGTCCTGCGTCAGTGTGGAGATGCTTTGGATGTAAGCCATAGACATTTCATGGAAAGTTATCCTAGATACCCAGGATTATCTCCAGTGGAAAGTTTTGATGGTTCAGATGAGGAAAATGTGAATCCAGGTAGAAGGAGGCAAGGAATAGAAATTGTAGATTTAAGCTCAGATGAAAGCTCAGATTCAGATCCAGAAGAAGGAGCTGCAGGTTCCAATTCTGATTGTCCTGTAGCAGTTGTTACAGATATTAAAACCTTAGACCTGGTGGCTAAGCAAGTAGGAATGATGGAGGATTCTTCAGTTGCTATGCATGCACAACGTGTGCAGGAGACAGCTAAAGTGTTTGGCTTACCAAGGGAAGATTGGGTTAAAATCTTACAACTCACAGTGAATCGAGCATTGTGGAGTACTTTGCCACTTAAGTTTAGGGTAGGAGAGAAAACTTTTCAAGAGACAGTAGCCCTATTGGAACATAATCAGCACCCAGGGCAAGCTGGAGTAGCAATTCTGTCTAACTTAAAGCAGAAACCTAATGAAACTCCACATCAGTTTCATTTGCGGTTAAGTGCAGCTTGGCGGAGTCATATCAAAGAAGAAACAGATGAACTGCCATACATCAGTTTGCTAGTTAATAATTCTCTTCCTCAGTTAAGAGAAATGGTTAATATGCATATCACTGATGATATTTCTTTAAAAAGAACATTAGCCTTGCTGGGTAAAGCACATGCACAGGGAGGCTCTAAATTAGGTCGGCGTGGAGCCCCGGTTGCAGTACTTCAGGAACCACAAACTAATCCTATGGTGAGGATTGAGGGACCTCAACCTCAGCCAGGATTAGGACGAGGAGTTCCTAAATTCCCTAAGTATCAACGTTGGCAAAATGACCCTAACCCACGTAATAACCCTGGACCTTCGAGTGGCCAGGCCCCTCGACAGGGTTATGCGTTTGGATCCTATGCAGGAGCCCGGGATCGTGTTCCTTTCTTTTCAGATGCTGCACAGAACAGTTCACGTCTGCAGAGACCTAAATCACCGCCTTTGCACAAAACTGAGGACTCAGTTGTGAAAATGTTTAGAACAGTGCAACAGACGCTTGAGGTTCAACGACGGGCTATCCGAGAACTTCATGCCCGTGTGAATGAACTGATGATGAAGGAAGGCCAAGGCTCAGCAACCTTGAACCGTCCAGTGGCCTCCGTCGATCCATCCCCTTTTCCCCAGTGGACAGCCACTCCTCCAGAATTGGCTGCCTCTGAGGAGATAGAGGAGGAACCCTTAGATTATCTGACAGCATATGCTGCATGACTACAAACAACCCCGAGTGTAGTCATAACCCCTTTAGACAGAGATACAAGTGGAAGACCCACAATATCTGCAGTGATAGAGGTACTCGACAGGAATCTCATTATAGATACTGGAGCAGCAATCAGTATTCTCCATGTCGAGGATCCTAGATCCTCTCCTCTATCATCAGGATGTACCAAGACACTTGCAACCTTTGCAAGTAATCAGGTTACTACCACACTTTCTACACCCCTTGAAGTACAAATAGGTCACCTAAGAAAGAATCATACTTTTGCATTAATGAAGTTAGCAGACCCAAAGAATTCCTTATTGGGAACTGATTTCTTATACAAACAGGGATGCGTTCTTGATTTGTGTAACCAATTATTGTGTCTTTCAGTAGAACAGGAAAAGGATGACTCTCCAGTAGTCATACCTGAGTGTGGCATGGTATCTCCAGTGGAGGACTTTGAACCTGAAGGGTATGATTTGGACGAAATAGTGGCTAAACATGCAGACCAACCTGAGTTACAGGCATTACTGTACAAACATGCAGATGCCTTTGCTAAACACAAACATGACTGTGGATGCATGGCCGTCACTATTGTTGTGGAAGGAGGAGAAATTTCAGCCCAAAAGCAGTATCCTTACCCAGAACAAGCAAATCCATACATAGAAAAGACTATTAAGTCTTTGCTGACACAGGGAGTACTACGAAAATGTACTTCCACTGCAAATTCACCTATTTGGCCTGTTAAGAAACCGGATGGTTCATGGTGTCTCACAATAGATTACAGACGCCTAAACCAGGTCACACCAACTAAATTGGTACAACCCAATATACCAGATCTAAAAGATATGCAAAAATTGGATAAGGACATAATAAAAGTAATTCTAGAGCTTTCCAAAATAGACAAAGAGGGATCACTAACAATAGACCCTTTGTATCTACGACATGAACAGCAGTTACAAGTCGTAGATGGAGTTCTCATGTATACAGGAGGTCCTTTCCCTGCGTGGGTAGTTCCAGCTCACCTATGGAGGGAAATGATGTACATGGTCCATGACACTCCTACAGGAGGACATCAGGGAGTGGACAAAACTGTCCAACGTCTTGCATCTGTAGGGTGGTGGCCACTTCTTAGGATGGATGTGCAACAATATTGTGAAAATTGTCTGGCATGTGCCCAAGCTAATCCTACTCCATCCAAAAGAAATGCGCCACTAAGATCCCAGGTGTATGAAGGTCCGTGGATGGCTTTGCAGATTGACTTTGTAGGTCCTTTGCCAAGGACCCAAAGAGGTAACCAATATCTATTGGTGATTATCGATCCTTTCTCAAAGTGGATAGAGGCATTTCCTCTTAAAGCCAATACTGCAAAAGCCACTGCCAAGGTCTTGGTAGAACAAGTCTTCTCTCGCTGGGGGATCCCTGCAAAGGTAGAATCAGACCAGGGATCACATTTTACAGGACAGTTCTTTAGGGATTGTCTTAAATTGATGGGAGTCCCGCAGAGACTACACATCCCATACAGACCACAGTCATCTGGGATGGTGGAACGAACCAATCGGACTATAAAAGTGATGTTGAGGAAACTGGTTGATGCCAATGGACGTAACTGGGACACCCTCATGCCTTTAATTTTAATGGCATTGAGGGTGACACCGGCTGCATCTACTGATAAAACACCTTTTGAAGTGATGACAGGCCGAACAATGAGATTACCAGAACATTTAATTTGGCAAGCTAGTGGCACTCAATTAGAGGGAATAAAAATGGATACCTACCTGCAAAATCTGCAAAAACATTTAAATCACATTCACTTGCAGGTAGCTGCTAAATTGGGAAAATCCAGACGTAAGGCAAAGGCTTACTTTGACAAAAACCAGAGAGAGAATACTTGGGAGGTAGGAGATCAAGTAATGTTATTGTCATATAAGTCACCAGAACATGGGTTGTGTAATCGATGGATTGGACCTTTCCAAATCATTGATAAACTCAGTTCAGCAGTATATAAGATCAGAATAACAGGAGGAAAGCATAATAGAGACAAGATTTATCATGCTAACCAGTTAAAGCTGTATCGATCGTCCAGGTCGCAGGAGCAACTTCTTCCTCAGGACTTAAGTGATCAGACGAAATCGCAACAACTGGAGCCCAGCAGTTTGTAACCATGAAATTGACATTGACATTTTTGACTTATTACACCCTTATTGTTGCTCTAAGGGTAGGACTATGCCAAAATCTTAAGTCTGAAACCGAACTATTGCAACCCCAGGAAACCAGACGACCGGATCGTACTCAGTTGTCTGAGCCCAAGCAACAGAACATACCAACAAAGAAGGAACGGACTATTATACTTAATCCAGAACTGGTCAACAACCCGATTCAACAGGTTAAGGGAATTCGGGGGGAGGATGTTACTTTTGAATATCAATTGGTGGAAGTAACTGCACTACCCTCTAGTGGTTGGAAAAAGATGTGGCCCTTGGATGAAAATTCAAAGGGTGGTGGTTGCAAGACATTTATAAATTCAACTTCCCTAAAACATAGTATAGCTTATGGAACTTGGAAAAATAAAGCTAGCTGTAATAATTTGATAACAGGGGGAAGTTTAACCTTGTATAAGCTTGAATATGAGGATCAAGGACGATATGAGGTGCTCATTATAGCTACCTTTCAAACCAAAACAGGAAACAAAAAATATGTCCAGAATATGACATTTGAACTTAGAGTTCAGGACCCAGTTATTGACTATGATGTTGATCAGTCAAAAATAAATGATGTAAATTGTCCAGTATTAAACCCAGGACCTGTTAGTGGTCTTACCACAACACCCATGATGGGAAAAATAATTAATCAAGTTCAATTTATGCATATTCCTGTAGTGCTAAATTTGTCTAATTGGTACTTGGGAGAATTTAGCTATTGTCAGCATACTAAAGTAGCTTCCTTTTTCTCAGTACGACTTGTGGATAGGATTGTAGCCTATCAGCAACGAGTGCGGGATATTGTTCTGTTGAAGGATGATAAAGTCCCTAAGTCACCAACTCTTAGGAGAAAACGTAGCTTAAATCTCCTTGGAGGTTTAGGATCCCTAACAGGACTATTTGGTGCAGGAATGTCAATTTGGAACCAAGCGGATATTGGAAAAATCCGCAAGCATATAGATTATGTGTTAAAAGAGGAAGCCAACCGAGTAGTCAATCCAATGTTACAGGGAATAAAGGGATTGGCACAGGAAGAACGATTTACTGTTTATAATATGCATGATATAACCCAATTGTTTAATGAAACTCAACAGAAAATTAACCAGTTAATTGCTTTAAACAATGATCAGAAAAGAGATCAGCATTTGGGGAAAGAAATTATATGTTCTGCATATGGGGAATATGTTGTAAGCACAATTACTGATGCATTACGATCCTTAAAATTAGGAGAAGTCCCTGACTTAATTAAGGATGAACAACTAATGAGTTGGTATTGTCCTAAATGTTTTCAAAAGCTGGAAAAGGAAAGATCCACTTGTTTGGATGCATGCCAGCATTTGTCAGTGGGTGCTATGAGAGAGATAGGATCTGTGACACCTCACCCCAACCGAGACAGTTGTTCTCTTACAAAAGATTGTATGATGGCACGGTCTTTGTATGTTTCATTCACGGTCTCGTTACCAGTGTTTGACCCAGACAGAGATGTGTACAGGCAATTGGCTGCTATCCATTCTATAGGTCACCTCGAAGATGACATCTACAGGAAACGCGTTAATGCACCTCCCCTGGTAGTCTATCACACTCCAACTCAGACTTGGAAGGTACCACAGATGGCCTGTTGTTCTGAAAAAGGACCCCAGTATATCTGTAGGTGTAATGTGTTTGAAACAGACACTGTTTTGTGTGGACTACAGGGAGAGAAAGCACAGAATTCATCATCGTCATGCCTGGTGAGGCTGACCACATGGAAGACTCCGATGGAGAGGGTGACCTATGCTGGAAGGAACCAATTTTGCATGGTTACCAACCAAAAGAGGTACCAGTATGGTCCCTTGGAGTGTCCTGTCACAGAGCCAAATTTCTGTTTTACCCCAAAGCAACCCACGGTAATAGGAAATCAAGTTATTTCCCCTATTCCTATTTTTGAGAACATTACCATTATTCAGTCTAACCCTGATTACCAGAATTTAACTATTCAAAGTACACCTACTTTTCTGGCTTATATTCCACCATTAGGGTTGCAACTGAAATCCTTAATGACTCGTAAGGAGACTCACCTCATTCAAATTACTAATAATATGGATGAAGCCCAACAAGTTATTAGCCAATTAATGAATGAAGGGAATGAGCCTGCAACAACTTCCAGAGAAAATTTCGGATTAGAAGTATGGATAATTATCCAAGGAATTGGGATTGTAATTAATTTCCTTATTTTGGGTTATATGCTGTATAAACGCAACAAACCCAAACCAAAACCTAGGCAGAGACCTAGACAGACACCCAGACAATCACCTAAACAAATGCACAGACGAGCACCATCTGGGAATAAAGATGAATATATATACATGGTGCCCATTCCTGATACATACCAAAATTTGCCCAGGTATGAAACTAAAAAGGGCCCCACAGATATTAAGTCCTAGGTGACGGGGTTTCTTTATGTAAACCACCCCGTCAAAGGGGGGCGTGTAGCCCTGAGGATTAATCTGTTGGTCTGTATAAAATGTCTTTTTGATAAAAATGTGTAGGCTGCATAGACTAATAGAATTTGCAATAAGCTGTAATGAAGATACCTAGAAACTTCTAGACCAGACATCCTGGCCTATTTCCTCTGTGATGCTGAAAGCAACCTTTAAGACCCTTACTCAGAAAAGTAATAATAGGAGACAAACCTACGCAAATTGTCTAGGGACTTTTCGAATATCTGCTAACCTTTCACCTAGTTAGGTGCAAAAGGAGAGTTTTTTGCCCACAAATTTCACACATATACCCGCAGATGCGTCATTTAATACGTACACAAAGGTCAGCCTATGAAAACAGGTACCCTCACCTTTCCATGGGGGAAAGACAAAGTTGGGCATAGGAGGAAGGATTTCTCCCTATAAAAGGTGTGACAATCCACCATTAAGACAGGCGATACACCCATCCTTCTATTCTCCATCGCCTCACCCTGCCTACACCTACGAAAGCTGTCAACTACTGATAAGTCATAGTGTTCTGTCCTTTCACAGCTGTAAGTATGAAATAATTCTTAATTTCTACTTCACCTCTAAAGCATCTATGCTAAGAAGGGTTTAATTCATAACCAGTTTCTTTATAACTATACTTCCTCTAGCAAAGGTGTGAAATCTTCTGAGTGCTATTGCTGCAAAGTGCATTTAGAACTGTGTAATATCATATCATATCTCTTAAAGAACTGTGATATTTTGTAACTTTGTAATCTCATACTGCTTTTAACATTTTACATTTACTTCTTGTTTTATTGATTTTAAATAAAAGGTCTTGTTTGACTAAACTCTGTCTCTGTCTAAATTTCCTGTTATACCCCAATCTCCTTGTATTAAATTCTGTGAAGCCTGATTCAAGATGAACTTTTATCTTCTGATCACACATATTGGCGAGCCATACCCATATTATTAATATCTATCAATTATTACTAACATTATTAATTAATTAGAAAATTAATTATTAAATACAACTAAATTAAGTGGATAAATTCCACTGTCCCTACTAACCCTCCCCAAATCAGGCAACAGTTCCAAACCTCTCTGAGCCTCTTACCTTCTCAAAGAGAAGTTTGTTTTCAGCACAATCAGTGGGAGGAAAGGAGAAAACTCCACAGAGGTTCCTCCTCATGCTCACAACTCTGAATCCTAATTCTCTCTCAGCCCTCGAGGAGAGACCTCGCAAAGGAGACTTGCGGCAGCAAAGCGGGGAGGTCTCAGAGACTGGCCTGGCCCTGCACCTCTGTCCTGCCCGGCTGATGTCGGGGTCTCTCTGTGAGGTCACCCCCTCCCCACCACCTTTGCCCAATAGGCCGAGTTCCTGCAAAAGGCCTTTGTGATGTCACTGCCACACCCACCCCTCCCCTCAAAGCTGATGTCCTGCCCCTGGCCAGACTCGTTGGGTGTTTGAGTGGTTTCGCCTGGATCTGGGGTTGCCAACTTTCTGACCCAACAAAACTGAACACCCTCATCCTGCCCCTTCACCGAGGTCCCGGCCCGGTCAATCCATCTCCCTCCGTCGCTCGCTCTCCCCCACGCTCACTCACTCGCTCATTTTCACCAGGCTGAGGAGGGCTGGGGAGGGTCCCTTTTCAACTGGGTGTTGTCGGGACAGACCTGGGAAGGAGGCTGCCTGCCAAACACCTTTAAGAGGAGCCGTCCCTCCCTGTCAGAAAATCGTCTCCCTCCTTCAGTTCAGTGACCGCCTGAATTGTTCCTTGTCTCGGCAGAGCAGGAGGATTGAAAGCAGCAACGTCCAACCCCTGTGCAGCTAGCAGGAATGGAAACAGACTCTCCCTTGTATCTCAACAGATATTTAGTTTTACTCTTGGTAAACTACAAGGCTAAAGGGACGGGCGCTGGCACCAGATCTAAGGAATGAAATACAACACAATCATCATTGTTATGCCCATCGTTGCCCCTTTAATCTTACGTTGTCTCTCTCTGACCACCATCACCCTCCGTCGGTTCACTGAGATTGCCACACTCATTGCTTCCAACACACACCTGATCTCCAATTTTGCAGCCAAAAGAAAAGTGATAGGCTTTCTTAACCATAGTGTTTATACTGCACTTTTGTGATGCAAAAGTCACTTCACCACAAACATAGCACAAGTTATCTGCACTGTTCACACAAGTACGAGGCATCTCTGCTCACTTTGGCTAAAGAGAAATGGGTCCCTTTGCAAAATCAAACACTGACAAATAAGAGAGCAAGACACTGTATGATTTCTAGAGCTGATATAGGGCAATTGGTTCAGCTTCATTATGACTGCATCATCCATGACTTCTAGGAATAACATGATGCAATTCATATCATGTATGAGGCAATACCAGCTTCAGATTGTATCCTTCATTGTTTTGCCTAAAAAGCAAGTACTGTCGAAAGCCATTCATAGATTTATTCATAGATCCAGTCAAAGATGTATTTTAGTCATTACTGGTTTAAATTGAGATCCCGTCCCTTTATAACTCACTTATCCTCCGCCATTCCCAAGTCAAGGGTCATAAATACTGACTCAATAGCATATCTTGAAAACTAGAGCCAATCAAGAATTTTAAGCATCATTTTCGTTCTCAGTGACCCAGAATTAGTAAAGTTGGACTCCATTTATTTCAGAAGCATTTTGGCTGTAGAGCAGTGTAACAAGCCTCTCCTAACTGCCTCCTGGTGGGGGGAGGCTGGGGAGCTGTGGGGACCTGTTTGAGAGGGTCACTAGTAGCAGCGTAGCACAGGAGGTGTCCTATCGGGTTGAGTCATTGCAGATGATGATGTAGTGCAGCAGACCCCAGTTTTGCCAACCTTGCATTAGGCAGCTTTCCATGTTAAGCGAACTCCCAGTGCCCACAGGTGCATCAGCCGGCGATTTGTCCTGTGGCCGCTAGGTGGCGATGCAGCCTGGCACTTTCCCGTTCCCCCGGGTATGGGAAGGTTTGATAAGGTGACCTGGCTCCACCCGGCCCCGGGGAGATGCCGTCAGTGGGGTCTGCTGTGTAAGGGCTGAAAGTCAATTTTACTGGCATTTTATGATCTTTCAATCATGAAGGGGAGCAACTGCTTACCCTGACTGAAGCATCTTATCTCGTTTCCAAATTAAAGTGTCTCCTCTTTGTGTGCGAAGAGACAGTTTAAGGGGACGCCACAAACGGGAGATGCTTTTGGTTTGGAAAACGAAATATTTTTGCAAAGATTTTTCATCCAAATTGATTTAGGATTAATGGGGTCAAATTCCATGCTGTGCCCTGTGGCTTTAAGGCATTGGAGAACTGCTGAAGAGGTTAAAGGCCGCAGAGCTGGGTAGCTGGGTGTGGGGCCTCCAAAGTTATTGTGCTCTGGTGAGACTGAGCAGTTGTGGGGATTGTGCAAACTCTGGTGTTTACATGCACATAGAAAATGTAATGAAACTCCATTTTTAAAACCACTCATGTCTGGGAATGGAAGAGAAGCTCTTTGAAATAAGTGTCCCCTTCATACTCTTCAAGATCCCTGGCTCCAACACTCAGCTGCCTCAGGGAACTCAGGGGTGGTGCATTTGAGGGCGGATCGAGAGGTTTCTGGTTCAAGTGCAGCTGCTCTCTTACATGTCCTCTTTTTTAATTGATCTATATTTTCATATCCATCTCCTGTATGTTCAGGAGTTCCGCTGAACGGGGACGTGAAATGAATTTAATCATTCAATATATTCCTGTTAAAATGTACAAACTCTGAGCAAAGCTGTCCATCAGCTGAAATCCGTTCCGGTCCTCTGAGGCGCTAGTTTGTTTTCATTCTTGAAACAAAGATAGACTACGACTGTAGATGTGCAGGTCCTTGTTCTCCACGAGCGATGCTGTGCAGAAGAAGAAGAACCAGTGGCTATCAAGTGGACACTAGGGAGTTTAGACTTGCCTTCCAAGGGGAGTATTGGGGGCAAAAGACATATCTGGCTTCAAGACTACGCTTAATACGTTTATGGAGGGGATGGTATGATGGGCTAGCCTAATTTTGGCAATGAATTTGGCAATTGATCTTTGATTCTCAGCAGGTAAGTATGCCCAGTGGTCTGGATGGGATGTTAGATGGGTTGGGATGTGAGTTACTGCAGAGAATTCTCTCGTGGGTGCTGGCTGGTGATTCTTGCCCACATGCTAAGGGTTTAAGTGATCAGCATCATTGGGGTCGGGAAGGAATTTTCCTCCAGGGCAGATTGGCAGAGGCCCTGGAGGTTTCTCACCTTCCTCTGCAGCATGGGGCACTGGTCACTTGCTAGAGGATTCTCTGCAGCTTGAGGTCTTCAAAGCACAATTTGAGGAGTTCAGTAAGTCAGACATAGGTTAGGGGTTTGCTATAGAAGTGGATGGGTGAGATTGTGTGGCCTGCGTTGTGAAGGAGGTGGGACTAGATGATCATTATGGTCCCTTCTGACCTTCGAGTCTATGAGTCTATGAGCCCATGAGACCATGGGAGGGTGGGGAGGAGCTGTGAGGCCGGCGGGTGTGTGCGGTGCAGGGCATTTGGAGTGTGGGGGCTGCTGGGGGGCCGGTGGGTGCCTGGGCTGCTGCTGCTGCTGCCCCAGCCGGGTCTGTATGGGGGAGAGATCTGCATTAGCCCCCTTTGTGCCCAGCTCTGGGGGGCAGGGAGGGTTCGGACTCTTTGCGGTGGCTGGAGCCAGCCGCTGAGCCGGAGCCTGCCGGCGAGGGGAGAGACCTGGGGGAAAGAGCTGCGGCTGAGCAGGAAAGTGAGTCTGGAATTCAGCTCTCACCGCCCCAGATCTGCCGCTGAGGCCAAAGCAGAGGGTTCTTTCGGTTCAGTTCTTGGGTAACCTGCATTGAGCTGTGCGCTCATTGCTTACAATCCCTTCAAGCCTATCTTTGCATAGTTAATCAATGTGTGTTCTATTTCCCCCTAAAACTCTTCGTTTTGCTAGATGTGCTTGGGGCACCTGCTCAGGACCAGAGACTGGTGCATGATCCTCTCCACTTGGAGGGAGGAGCAGACTGGGTAATAAAGTGATCCCGTCAGGCTTTTGGCCAGGGCAAGACGCTGCAGCACTGGGGACCTAGGCTGGGGAGCTGGGGAGAAGCTTCCTGGTCCCTGCAGCTGGGTGTGTCCCTGCCTGTGCAAAGGTTTGTGTGTGTGCAGGGACGGGAGCGAGCTGCATCTTCTCCCAGCAGCAGTGTGAGAGGGAGCCCAGGCTGGGGAGACAGAGAGCTCAGCGGTACCCCAGCTCCAAGTTGCACCCCTGGGGGCCTTTAAACGTTAGGAACCATCAAAGTTAAGGTGACGTTTATAAACTTTGTGCAGTGCTGTTGTGCATGCGTGTTATGATACAGACTCACAAGCGTGGCCTTGGGGTGAATTCTCTGCCCCCGACAGCCTGTGAGCGCGAGGAGGAGCCTCCTTGGGGTTTTCCCCTTTCCCACTGCTAATTGAGTGAGAAGACAGATTTCCCTGTGGAGCAGATAAGAGCCTCAGAGAGGTTTCATGTTGTAGCACCTCAGCTCCTACCTATTACTTGGGAACAGCTCGGCTCCTACCATTTTCGGGGCATTCAGAGAAATGGACCCCTGAGCTCCAGAAGGAACTGCAAGGGAAGCCCAGAGCTCTCACTTCAGATGCCAGGCAGAAGCCCTGAGCCCAGGTACCCAGAGTGCCATCAGGAGTTGGGAAGGGCATGAAAGTCCTGAGCCCAGTGCCCCAGCACTGGCTGCAGCCACAGGGGGCCAGAAGCTCTGAGTCCGGGCACCCAGAGATGTGACTGGAGCAGAAGCTGCCAAGGCCAAAGCCCTGAGCCCAACACCGGGCTGATGCAGCACACTCACTTCTGCATTGCCTCTGCAAGTGCGTCTGATATCCCCACGGAGAGGAAGTCCTGTCCCCAGCCAGGCAGAGAAACAGCTAGGAGGCCCCTACTGGGTTCTCCTGGCTGGGGGGTCCAGCAGGACAGGGAGATCGGATTTCACGGGGCAGGGCTAATTCGATCTAGCCAAAAATGGCACAACAAGAACTAATGGCTGTCAGCTGAAGAGTAAACATTTCGTAACCTTTTAATCGTTTTTGAAAATCCTGACTTTCTTTTCCTAATTATTTTATGGTTTATTTTATTAATGAAAGCAAACTTAAGTAACGTTAAATGAAGGGGTTTTTGGTTTGTTACTTTCCTTATTTTTTTCTTAATATATAATAGTTTTTTCTTTCTATGTACTGTTTAAACAATGAAGCTCTTACTCATCTGTTCTTTTCAATATATATTTTATTGCCATTCTTATCTTTGTGAAGGTCCCTTTTTCACCACTCAATCCTGTGTTTATCAGAGAATTGAAAGTAATTAAATTAAACTGTATTAAAACAAAACTCATTTTATGCAACTTCAGTTTCCGCTAAAGTTCTAAGCTATAACCCTGAATGTGCAAGGAGCAGATAAACAATATCCAAGAAAAAGAGCTGGAATTTTTCATCTTATTTTCACCTAGTCCTTACTAAGGAAAGTAGCAAACAATTGCCCTTTGTAAAGAAACACTGCACCCTACTACAGTACAAACTCAAATGAGCACAGCAGGAGGCTATCGCGGCTATCCACATCTGGCCCTGTTTCTTTACAAACTTCCTTTCTGTAATGATGCTCTGGTAATAAGGGGGCAATCAGTCATCCAAGGTAGCTCTTGCCATGGTAGCCAGGTTGCTATTCATTCTCCGCAAGTATGCAAATGAACTGGAGGGACGGGTGCTGAGTGGTGGATCCTCTCTGATGTCACAATGCTACTGCTCAGCCAGCACCAGGTAGCAGCAAATGTGCAGTGTGTATGAGGGGAGGAGGGGAACAGGGTTTCCCAGGTCTCCTGTTTCCCCAAATTTCCTAAAGAAGACAATAACCTAACTACATAGAACACGCATTAATGATGATGCCACACACATGATAATTAGTCACTGAAATTTGATTCAAGTCTCGCATGGCTTTTTTAGAAACAAGGGTTCCAAAAAAGGAGAGACCTTGTAAAACAGAAAATGTTGATGCTCTGATGTATTTGCAGTTGTGTTAAAATTGAATACTGTGACGTTACATGTTGGGCAGCGTTTCTGTACGTGCTTGCATGCTAGGCAGCTCAGTAAGGCAGAACAAACTTGGGACTTAGCACCAGTCAGTCAGCAGGTACCCAGTGAGTTGTGCCTCTCTGTTATAGGCAGTAGCCTATGTTCTCTCCCTCTGATTTTTGGGTTCTTATGTGCTATTGTTCTGGTCTTAATAAACAAATTGACAAGATATTGCAAACTTTCAGCAAGAATATTTTATGTTTTCTCTAACTTGTCTGCTTGTGTGCCACAAAATAGAAAAGCCACAGTCTAAAAAAAAATAAAAAAATCTGAAGCCAAAAGTCCTTTCGAAAGAAAAAAAAAGAGAAAGTTTTCCAGCACAACATTTATTTCAGCTGGGAAATGTTGATTCCTTGTAATTGAGACATTCCCTGGGAACACGTCCATCTCAATGAGATGTTGTTTGGTGGGCTTCCCCACCAAAATGGAAGAGTGGAAGAGTTCAAAGGTTGTTGTAGGAGAGTCACAGCATTGCCACCCTCACTGCCGTCCTGCCTTCAGACCTGGGCTTGGAGGGAAGGAGCCACCAACCGTTCTGAAACTACAAGACATTCCCAAATGTGGAGGTGGCCACAGGGGTCAGAAGCCCTGAGCCTGGGCACCCAGAGATGTGGCTGAAGCAGAAGCTGCCAAGGCCAAAGCCCTGATCCCAATGACAGGCTGATGCAGTGCACTTGCTTCTGCACTGCCTCTGGAGGTGCATCTGATATCCCTACGGAGAGCATCCATACAGGAGAAGTCCTGTCCCAAATCCAGAAGACAAACAGCTAGGAGGCACCTACTGGGATGCTCCTGCCTGAGGGGCTCCCAGCAGGACGGGGAGATCGGATTTCATGGGGCAGGGCTAATTCAATCTAGCCAAGAAAGGCACAACAAGAACCAATGGCTGTCAGCTGAAGCCTGAGAAATTCAAATGAAATGTAAGGCACACATTTTTGACAGTGAGAGACACTAGCCACTGGAACAAATTACCTAGGGGAAAGGTGGATTCTCTGTTTCCAGCTTTCCTCACATCACAACTTGTTGTCATTCTGGAAGGTGCCTTTTAGTGAATTCCTACAAGCGATTGGGCTTAATATGGTGCTAAGTGTGTGAAATTTCATAGCCTGAGAAATAGAGGCCGGATTAGGCCATCAAATTGTTTCTCAACTGACACCTCTGTGAAAAACTCATTGTGGGGTGAGGAACAGACTCTGCTGTTTTACTGGGTAGCCTGCTTGCTCCCCAGAATCAATAATGACCAAGTGGGGAGATCTTGGGGTGCAACTCAAACATCGAACCGGGCTGGCCAGGGGCAGACATCAGGCCTGCAAGGGAAAGGTGAGTGTGGCAGTGACTTCACAAAGGCCTTTGGCAGGAATTCAGCCTATTGGGCAAAGACGATGAGGCGGATGTGACCTCACAGAGCTCCCTTGACAACAGCCAGGCAGGACAGGGATGGGGCAGGGGGAAGTTCGGAGACCCCTGTAGCCTGGTTGCAGCAAGCCTCCATCTTTGCTGTCTCTCTGTGAGGACCAAGGGGATTGGTGGGGAGGAGATACTTTGTGAGTTTTTTTCATTTCTGTGTTTAGATTTTGTCGAAAGAAGTCATCACCTGTGTAGAAAGTAAGACAAAATATAGGCTCTGTGTACAAGATAGAGGATTCAAACCTGGGAACCACCAACTCTGAAAAAGACTTGGGGTCATGGGGGATAATCAGCTCCCCATGAGTTCCCAGTGGCCAAAGGGGCAAATGTGACTCTTGGAGCCATACAAAGAGCAGAATCTCAAGTAGAAATAGAGAGGTTCCATATTTGTGTACTGAGCACTGGTGCAACCACTCCTGGAAAATTGTGTCCACTTCTGGTGTCCACAGTTTGAGACAGATGCTCTCACATTGGACAGGGTTCACAGAAGAGCCACATGAATGATGAAAGGATTATAAAACCCTCCTTGTGCTGACAGAGTACAGGAGCTCATTCAAAGAGAAGGTTAAGCGGTGAGCCTAAGGGAAGAAATATTTACTAATGAGCTCTTCACTTTAGCAGATAAAGGTTAAGAGCAGACAATGGCTGAAAGTTGAAGCCTAGACCAATTCACACTAGAGAGAAAGCGCGCATTTTTAACCTCAGGGTTTGGAGCCATTCACCGAGGGTTGTGCTGGATCCTCCACAACTGGCCTTTTTTAAAAAAAATCAAGATTGTGTGATTTTCTAAACAATCTGCTTTAATTTCTGTGGGAATTATTTTCAGGGAAATTCACTGGCCGATGTTAAATAGAAAGTCAGACCAGAGTGGTTCCTTTTGGCCTTGGAATTTATGAATCTGTGACTCGCTGCGGGTGTTTGAAATTTGTCCTTTTGGGCTTCCCTCTTCCTCCTTTCCTCTTTTCTCATCTTCTCTTTCCTCTTATTCCATTTCTTCCTGCTGATCTTCTTCCTGGGATCAGGTAATGAAAGTCTGCATCATCATGGAAATGCACAAGAGGACTGAATTAAGGGTGCCCAGGGCAACACTTATTTGGACATTTGCTAACAAGAGAACGTAAAATTTCGTAACCTTTTAATCGTTTTTGAAAATCTTGACTTTGTATTTCCTAATTATTTTATGGTTTATTTTATTGATGAAAGCAAACGTAAGTAACGTTAAATGAAGGTTTTTTTGGTTTGTTAATTTCCCTATTTTTTTCTTAATATATAATAGTTTTTTCTTTCTATGTACTGTTTAAACAATGAAGCTCTTACTCATCTGTTGTTTTCAGTATATATTTTATTGCCATTCTTATCTTTGTGACAGTCCCTTTTTCACCACTCAATGCTGTGTTTATCAGAGAATTGAAAGTAATTAAATTAAACTGTATTAAAACAAAACTCATTTTATGCAACTTCAGTTTCAGTGAAAGTTCTAAGCTATTACCCTGAATGTGCAAGGAGCAGATAAACAATATCCAACAAAAAGCTGGAATTTTTCATCTTATTTTCACCTAGTCCCTACTAAGGAAAGTAGCAAACAATTGCCCTTTGTAAAGAAACACTGCACCGTACTACAGTACAAACCCAAATGAGCACAGCAGGAGGCTATCCCGGTTATCCACATCTGGCCCTGTTTCATTACAAGCTTCCTTTCTGTAATGATGTTCTGGTAATAAGGAGGCAATCAGTTGTCAAAGGTAGCTCATGCCATGGTAGCCAGGTTGCTAGTCATTTTCCCCAAGTATAAGAACATAAGAACGGCCGTACCGGCTCAGAGCAAAGGTCCATCTAGCCCAGTATCTGTCTACCGACAGTGGCCAATGCCAGGTGTTCCAGAGCCAGAAGAGTACCCTGAAGTGACCTACCACAGGACAGGCCCAACAAAGAAAATAACAGAACGCCACTAGCCGTCACCTTCAGCCCCCAACTAAAACCTCTCCAGCGCATCATCAAGGATCTACAACCTATCCTGAAGGATGATCCCTCACTCTCACAGACCTTGGGAGACAGGACAGTCCTCGCTTACAGACAGCCCCCCAACCTGAAGCAAGCACACACCACACAACAACAATAATAACCAAGGAACCTATCCTTGCAACAAAGCCAGTTGCCAACTCAGTCCACATATCTATTCAGGGGACACCATCATAGGACCTAATCACATCAGCCCCACCATCAGGGGCTCCTTCACCTGCACATCTACCAACGTGATATATGCCATCATGTGCCAGCAATGCCCCTCTGCCATATACATTGGCCAACCCAGACAGTCTCTACATAAAAGAATAAAAGGACACAAATCAGACGTCAAGAATTATAACATTCAAAAACCAGTCGGAGAACACTTCAACCTCCCTGGACGCTTGATTACAGACCTAAAAGTCGCAATTCTTCAACAAAATAACTTTTCCAAAAAAATTTCCCCATGCTAATTTTTCCCCTAGTGTTACTCACACCTTCTTGTCAACTGTTTGCTATCCTGATTATCACTACAAAAAGTTTTTTTTTCTCCTGCTGATAATATCCCACCTTAATTGATTAATCTTGTTAGAGTTGGTATGGCAACCCCCATTTTTTCATGTTCTCTGTATATATATCTTCTTACTGTATTTTCCACTGCATGCATCTGATGAAGTGGGTTTTAGCCCATGAAAGCTTATGTCCAAATAAATGTGTTAGTCTCTAAGGTGACACAAGTACTCCTCGTTCTATAAACTACAATAGGGCCAGGATTTCATCCCATGATATCAAAATTCATCTTAGTAAAAGTATCAATGAATCAGTTTGCAGGATTTATATCAAGCATCCTAAAGTAGTTTACATATTGCTCTAATTAAGAGATCATCTCTCTGCTGGAGAATGTTATCTTAGGATAATGGTCTCCCGCTGCCGAAGCATTTGTGGAAAAAATGTTGACGTGTGATATTTATTTTCAAAACCTAAGGCTTTGATCCTCTCTCAATGTTCTGTTACGATGATTTTTTTTCTGTTCAAATTATCAGAATATATATCTAATAATTTTCTCAGCTGAATGTTGAAGCAGTAAAGTAACAGATGTTTCCCAAACAGTTATTGACCTGAAGCATCGTGATTCGTTTAGAACAACTTATTGTTTGATTCAGCCAGTCAGATCAGTTCAGTTTATCCATAAAAACACATCCAGAGAAAGTTGACAATGGTGATGGAGAGAGGGTGGGTGAGAGGGGCTGAGCTGTTGTCTTAAATACTCTTTATGCATCTGATTAATTAGCACAGATTTAATATACATCTAGTTTAAAATTGGAAGAACTTTACTACTTACTCTCTACTTTCTCTTCATGTAAATTCAAGCATTGCACTATGCAAACTTGGGACAGCTATAATGTTAAAGAACCTGAATCTCTAAATAGGACTCAGGGAGGGCATTCTGATAAAAATCCCAGCACCTTTCCTCTTCTGACATTTGGGGAAGAGGAGTTCTCTGGGCTTCTCCCCAGGGCATCGCCCTGATCCCACCCCTCTATATTTCATATTTACTGCTGATTGATAGATTTAACCCTCCAGTTGGTTTGGTGGCTTTAGCTGGTTTTGTCAAGCTCTATTATTGTCTCTAATTCCTTCATCAGCACAGGGAAAATACAATGAATCAGCCTGGCTGATTCTCCTCTGTGTGTCTTTAAAAATACAGTGAATTTAAAAGACACTATTATTGTTTATTTTTTGTTTGCACAGGTTCCATTCTGGGAGCTATGTATACAAGTCATTGTTAAACCTCAGGAACATCTGAGTTCAACTCCTTTAAAATAATGTTTGAACTATAAAGAAAATTAAACAGTGATTTCTTTTGAAATGTCAAGCTATTTTGCCCTTTTTCTAAAAAAATTCTCCGTGTCAACTAAGTCCTTGGATTGTTTGAAAACAAAATGTATTTTTGCATGGGGAAAATTTTATGTTCAATACCCACATGAGTAACTCGTGGGTGCTGGGAATCCTTGCCAGGGGGGACACAAGGAAGCATTCTCCCTCCTCAGTATGCAAAATGGGAAAAGATCAATGGCTGGAGTAGCTTCCACTGCTCTAATACCCTATTAAAGTCAATGATTTAGGTACATAACTATAGGCACTCAAGTATGGAAATTTTGGCCTATGTGACTTGACCAGGGCCACAGTGGGAGCCAGTGTCAACGCTAGGATTAGTCCCTTGTTCTCATCCCTGAGCCCACTACATACTATATTGCCTCTTCTATTTGTCTGCCCCTTTTTGTGGTCAAACGTCATGCTGGATGCTCAGCAGAAGAACTTGTGATGGTCCTAGTGTATCAACGGTAGCCTGAGTGGTGCTGCCCACTCCAGCTGCAAAATGATCTGGGGCCTTCCCAAAAATCAAAGAGCTTCTGGCTGTGATTTGTCAGTCCTCAAAGGCCAGCCAGGTGACTGTAAATAACTTACAATCATTAGGAAAAATTAGTATCAAGATTCCAACTCTAGCAGTCAGACAACATTGGTTCAATTTACAAGAGATTACTTTTTATATTCCTTGTTCCCCCCAAATTAGGAAGGGCCTGTGACCACAGGTCCTGCAGGGTACAAAGGGCAGGTCTACATCCCTTTTCTCTTTGTGCATAGTCCTGCCTGCTACCTTTTCAGTTTCAGTTCTGCTACCACAGTACTGATCAGCACATAAGAATAGGAAAGGGCACACACACACCCCTCCTGGTGTTGGGAGGGGAACATAGGAATGTTATGTGCTCTTATTCAGCACATAAGAATGTTATGGCACATAGGAATGTTATGGAATAACATAGGAATGCCTTAGGGCACATAGGAAAGGGCACGCTGGTAGCACACGGCCAGGCGGACCAGTGTGCCTCTGGCTCCCAACGGGGCTGCGCACCTGGCCTGATAGTTCACGCTTGCGATCTGGTCACCCTCCCCCTCCGTCCATCCTTCACTCCCTTCTCTGCGTCTCTCCATCCTTGTCCTCTGTCCCGTCCCCTCTGTCCATCCGTCCCTGCCCCCTTCGTCCCCTCCGTCCCATCCCTGCATCCCCCCAGCCCTGTCCTCTGTCCCGTCCCCTGTCTGCATCCGTCCCTGCCCCCTTCGTCCCCTCCGTCCCGTCCCTGCATCCCCCCAGCCCTGTCCTCTGTCCCGTCCCCTGTCTGCATCCGTCCCTGCCCCCTTCGTCCCGTCCCTGCATCCCCCCAGCCCTGTCCTCCGTCCCGTCCCCTGTCTCCATCCGTCCCTGCCCCCTCCGTCCCCTCCGTCCCGTCCCTGCATCCGCCGCCGCCTCCCCTCCAGCACAGGTGCGCGAGGCGCTGGGTCGCTGCCAGCGAGCGGGGGGGCGCGGAGGGAGGAGCCGCCCCTGCGTCGCGGACTCCTCCTCGGGGACGTCATTGCCGCGCGCTGCCAGTCAGCTGCTTTGTTTGCGTCACGGCCCATCCTTTCCCCCTCCCTGTCCCACGTGTTCCGAGAACGTTTGTTTTGGTGGTTGCCGCGGCGACAGTGGGCGGAGCCCGGGTGATCACGCTGGTTTGGGGGGTGGCAGAGGGCGGTGACGTCATAAGTGGGGCGTCCCGGCTGAGCGGCGTCACAGTTCCGAACGGACAGTGTCAGCGCGCTGGGCGCGAGCCCCGCCCGCGAGGACACACCCCCCTCCACCCCCCGCGCACCAGCTCGCAGCAGCAGCGGCTCCCCCTGGCAGCAGCGCGAGCAGGGAATCCCCGGGAACCGTCTCGCGCCGCCCCCTCCTGCTGCCTCGCTGCTGCTGCTGCTGCTGCCCGGCGGCGGGACCGCGGCTGGCCCCGGGCCCCCCCTGCTCCGGAGGGGCCCGTCTGAGCTGTAATTAAAGGGTTTTTGTCTTGCAACTTTTTCATATTTTTGGTGCAACGTTTTTACCCCCCCCCCCTTTGAGCCTCTCCCCAGCTGGACTCTCCGTCGGGCTCCCAGCCCGATCAGCCCCTGACACTTCAATGGGGTGGGTGGTGTGTCCCCCGCTCCCGTGGCACTTGATGGATCTCGGTGGCACAGCAGCGTGGATCCGGGTCCCGAGCAGCGGCTGCGTTACAGGGCTGTCTGGTTCTCTCCCCCGTGTTGTCTGCAGGCAGCCACCCGGCCAATTTGACACGGCTCTCAGCGGCACACTGCTCCCCTCCCTCGTGATCCTCGCGGCGGGCAAGGAGAAAGCCCTGAGGCAGGCAGGTGTCAGCAATGCGAGTATCCCTCCCCACCCTGCACAGCCTGCCCGGTGCTCCGCGGCTGGGAGCAAGACGGTGCCCGGTGCTGGATCGCAGCGCAGGGGAGCTGCCCGGCCCCACCTGGCGAAAGTGACCGGGGCTGAGCTGGGCTGCAAATGAACTGGAGGGGACGGATGGAGACAGGGGACGGGACAGAGGACAGGGCTGGGGGGATGCAGGGATGGGACGGAGGGGACGAAGGGGGCAGGGACGGATGGAGACAGGGGACGGGACGGAGGACAGGGCTGGGGGGATGCAGGGACGGGACGAAGGGGGCAGGGACGGATCGGGACGGGACGGAGGACAGGGCTGGGGGGATGCAGGGACGGGACGGAGGGGACGAAGGGGGCAGGGACGGATGGAGACAGGGGACGGGAGAGAGGACAGGGCTGGTGGGATGCAGGGATGGGGCGGAGGGGACGAAGGGAACAAAGGGGGCAGGGACGGATGGAGACAGGGGACGGGACGGAGGACAGGGCTGGGGGGACGCAGGGAAGGGAGTGAAGGATGGAGGGAGCGGGAGGGTGACCAGATCGCAAGCGTGAACTATCAGGCCACGTTGGTGGAGCTGCGGGTCAGACAGACAGACACAGGTGCGCAGCCCCGTTGGGAGCCAGAGGCACACTGGTCCGCCTGGCCATGTGCTACCAGCGTGCCCTTTCCTATTGGGGTGCGCCCATGCTGTGCCACAGAGCTCCCCTGCCCAGCACCCCCCTACAACTCTTCCACCACAAATGCACAGTGCTGTGCACACACACCTCGCCCAGCACACCCCTGCCCACAGCCCCACCACAGCTGCCCAGCACCCCACACAGAAACCCCCACTCGCTAGTTTCCCAATACACACAGATTTCCCCTCCCTTCCTTCCTCCCTCCCAGTGCCCTTCCCCACAGCCCCACACCATAACTGCACAATGCCCCACACAGACCCGCAGTGCCCTGACACACACAGATCTCCCCCATAGCCCAGCACCCTGTTTTTCACTCTTGTTTTTTCAAGACCCAAAGGGAGAAATCCCCTCCCTCCTCCTACTCCATGGGAGGAGGGAAGCGGGGATTGAGCTTCTCTATGAATAGCTCCAGTGCCTGATTCTGCTTGAACTTACTTTTCCTGAAAGAGGCACCATTTTTCTCAGTTTTACCGTCACCCCTGGGGTTCTGAATAACAGCAGTGAAACTGACCAAAGCTGCTAGTGCTTGGCAGCATTGTGAGGCGGAATAGAAGCTCTGGAACTGCCAGTTTGCAGACTCAGGAAGACAGGTCTGCACTGGTTTACATTTGGAAGGTTATCTTCAGATAATGAAAGCTGGGCATGTGCTTTCTTCAATCCCTGACAATGCATGGCAGAGAATACAATTATTAAAGAAAAACAGTTTTAGCCCCTTTTTGCACAGTTACCTGCACTTATACAGGTTGCAACCTGATATTCCTTGCACAATCTACAAGTTTGGGTGCATAGGTAATGCCCTAATTGTATTACCGTTGCACCGTGATTTTGCTTGGTTCTTTTTAACCAAGGTGAAGTATTCCTAGAAAATAGGTGAAACATTTGGATTTGTAACAGTAATGTAAATACTGTGATAAATTCAGTGCCCCTGGCTTCCCATGGTTCCACAATCATAGAAATGGCACTGGAATTTACTTTTATCTTCAGAATTCTTCCCCCCTCCCTCCGCAGATCACCATAAGAACTTCAGGAAGGGCATTTGAAATAACACATAAAAGTGATTCCATGCACAAGTCTAGAGTGTTTTCTGTTTCTCTGGAATTTGGCAGTCTATGGTGCTTAATATGGGCATATATGTTTGATTACTATAGACATTTTTCAGATCCTGTAAAAAAAAGTCTGTCTTCACAGAATCCTCTCATCATTGGTACAGAAAGTGAAACAGAAGTGCTGCAGTATTTTAGGGTTTCTGGATTTGTTTTTCTCCAGGAAACAATTTTGGTGCTTTTATTATGCCAGATAATTACAAAAAATGTACTATCTTAAAAATATTGGTGAGTGGCAGCAGTAGCCCTGGAAATGAAAATGGGTGAGGTTTTCAAAAGAGAGTAAGTGATTTAGGAACATAAGTCTCATTAACTTTTAATGGGACTGGCATTTCTAAGTCATGCAGTTTTCAATGTCTCACCCATCATGTAAAATAGGGCTTGAATTTTCTATGATTTAGTTGACCACTGGCATGTACTTTCAGTATTTTCAAAAAGCATATACCAAATGGTAAATTAGAACATGCTGTAGCATGGCTAGTGCTGAATTATCAGAGAAGTAGTTTCAAAACTTTCAATTTTTTATGCAGTATGTAGCTATTTATTTGTTCTGAAATCCATACTCTTACTGGCAGACTATTCTCAGACCTTGTAACCTTGTATGACTCTTACATAAACAAAGTTGTAGCTTCTAGTAGAGACTTAACTGATTTGCTCCGCTCTTTGTGTTATAGAGGAAAATCTTGTTCTCAGATGCCGATTCTTGAAATGATGAGGGTTTGTCGATCCCATAAATCACCTTCTTTCAAGGCCGGATCAGATATTCAAACAAGGTTATGAACCTCCTTACTTGTACAGTCATAATTCCAAAACAGGTCGATCAAGAGGAGTTAAGTCCCTGCCCTGTATAATTTATAAACATGAAGCTGAGTAACCTTGGATGACTAAATTAAACGCTAAAATAATAATGAAAAGCTTAGCTTTATTTTAGCAAACTGGTATTACAAGTTTCATGACATAAATGTTAATTATCAATATCTTTGGCACTAGAAAATGGATTTTTCTCTGCACAAAGTCCATTTCTTGGCAGAGGATACATTGGGAACTATCAATATAAAAAGGATTAATGTGGAGACATGAAGAATAATAAAACATTAAGGATGTTATCTAAATATTTCAAATAGAGAGAAAGAGGTACATGTCTACCTATAATATGAGTTTTAGGATCAGCGGGCTCAGTTGTTTACAGATTCTGAATGATGCTTTGTTTTGATTCTTGTGAAAGCTTCCTTATTTATTTTCGTGGCCCAGGGTTGTCTCCCTGGTTTCCCTGTTTATATATTATATAATAAGCATGTTAATCAAGGGTGATCATGTTAGGTTCTTTTCATCCATGGTTTAAAACAATTAGAGAAACTCTTTCTTTTCCCCCCTTAGCTTAGTCTGCAGAAAAATTCACAAGATGAAATAAGCTCTGTGTGGGTTTTTCCCATGTAGAGCAGTGAAATTGTCCTATTTGTTTTTCTATTTCATATTTCTGTACATGTTAATTTATTTTTATTCCTAAACCATTCCATAAGTTCCTATATTTAAATATAATTTGAAAGTCAGAGTCACTCTAGGCAAAAATTAGAATTAAATTCTTTATTAGAAGTACATCATTAAGCATAAAGAATGAGGAGTACTTGTGGCACCTTAGAGACTAACAAATTTAATAGCTCTGTAAAGGCAAAAAGGGAAAGGGCATGGGTGGAAATGAAAAAGTGCAGGCATTTGAAGAGGGATTTCACTGGAGAGAGGATGAGGCTAGGAGATGGTAGCACACATTTTAAAAAAAAATTCATATTGCTTGTGTTTCAGGCAAAGATTAGGCATTTATTTACCTTGAAAATACATTTTTAACTGGATTTTCAAAACAGTTGCTCTCAGAAACCACTGTGTAACTTAACCCCCTTAATTTAATTGTCTAGTAATTGATAGAATTAGAAACCACAGATATTAAGAAAGATTACACCAGAGGTTATCAAGGTAATTCACTGGACTGCATTTCTGGCATCTTTTGGATGATGATGCAGAATATTTGGGGCACGGGACCATTGTTTTGTTAGACAGTGCCTAGAACAATGAGGCCCCAAACCCTGATTGGTACAAATCATAATAGAAAGAACTGGGTGGAAATTGCTGAAGGGCCCGATCTTGCTCTAATTGAAGTCAATGGAAAAAATTCCATTGATTTCAATGGTGTAGAATTGAACCACAAAGGAGGCAGTTGGGGGAGGGATACCGCTGGGATAGGTTTACAGAAGGACAAGTGGCATTTGGGACTTCAGACACCTTGCAGAGCCAGAATGAAGTGACATACACAGAAGCAAAGACAGAGGGGTGGTTGGTGAATCTGTTAACAGCTGGGAGGTCCAGATATGTGAGCCACCCACTCAACAAAGTGAACATGTACAAGCACCGGGGCCAGAGTTTATTGTTTCCTGAATACTTTAAACAGGATCATTACATGCTGAAATAGATGAGTATTGCTAGAGTTATGAAGGCAAAATTGTCCTGTTAGATTGCACCTGGGGAAATCTGGGTTTTGTTTTATCTGTTGGTTTTATGGTTACTGTATATTTTGTTCCTGTCCTCTTTATAAAGTGCTGCTGATTTTTTTATATTGTTCCTTATTCATTTGATGCCAGGGCCTTATTATATCCCATTGTTGTTTTTAGGCTACTCTTGTGGAGTATGAAATATAATTAAAAGGCCACATTTTCAAAGGATCCTCCTCTATTCAGGCGTGTAGAAGTTTTCATGCAAATAGCAGCATGTGCATGTTTCAGGTAACAGCAGATGCATGCACAGGTGATAGATTCAGACTTGCAGTGCTCAGTAAGTGTGCATACAGATATTTGCATGGATTTAAATAGAGGCCACTTTTTGAAAACGTGTCAAAAAATATCAGTAAGTTAGGCCACCTTATAACTAGGTTACATTTAAATAGCTACATAAGTGGGATCAGGGAGATCTACTTTGTCCTGAGCTGTTACAATTGAAAAGTGCTGGGTCACTTTAATAATTTCAAACCCCTATAAAGAACCCCTTGTTATGGCAGGAGTCTTGTAGGTGATGTATGTGATGATGAATATGCCAGAAAAATTCCAAGATATCGTGTGTAATTGAGCAAAACCCCAGGTTTAATGGAATTGAAAAGTACTTGTGTCACAGATGTAGGCAATTACTGTTCATAAAGGGGCACCCGCAACTTGAAAATCATTTAAATCAGAAAATGCTGCATCTACTATTGTTACAATTAGCCACGGAGGTTGCTGTCACTGAAAGGGATTAATGAAAAAATAACATTTTCATCTCTTGTTTTCATTTGTTTGCTGTGTGCATTTGGCAGGTCTCTGTGTAATAGTCCTTGTGTGATGGTGCCTGCCCTTCCCTATGCTACTGAAGAATGTGCTGATCAGTACTGTGGTAGCAGAACTGAAACTGAAAAGGTAGCAGGCAGGACTATGCACAAAGAGGCTTTGGCTACACTTGCATTTCAAAGCGCTGCCGCGGCAGCGCTTTGAAGCGCTAAGTGTAATCAAAGCGCCAGCGCTGGGAGAAAACTCTCCCAGCGCTGTCCGTACTCCACTTCCCT
Source organism: Mauremys mutica (assembly GCF_020497125.1). Classification (NCBI taxonomy): domain Eukaryota; kingdom Metazoa; phylum Chordata; order Testudines; family Geoemydidae; genus Mauremys; species Mauremys mutica. Next base: position 133,698,293 of record NC_059077.1, read on the forward strand.
GTGGGGAATAACGGACAGCGCTGGGAGCGCGGCTCCCAGCGCTGGGGCTTTGACTACACTGGCGCTTTGTAGCGCCGCAATTTGCAGCGCTGCAGAGGGTGTGTTTTCACACAGAGAAAAGGGATGTAGACCTGCCCTTTGTACCCTGCAGGACCTGTGGTCACAGGCCCTTCCTAATTTGGGGGGAACCAAGGAATATAAAAAGTAATCTCTTGTAAATTGAACCAATGTTGTCTGACTGCTAGAGTTGGAATCTTGATACTAATTTTTCCTAATGATTGTAAGTTATTTACAGTCACCTGGCTGGCCTTTGAGGACTGACAAATCACAGCCAGAAGCCCCCTCGAGGTTTGAAACCTGTTCAGTCTCAGTCATCTGGTGAGAGTTGAATTCTAGGCATGGAAAAAACGAGCTTAAGGAGACAGAATTTTATTGTGTACCTGGGATTTTGTCCCTTAGATTCACTGGGGACATTGGGGTTTGTCCTTTGTTTCACCTTTTCAGCCATCCCTCCCTCCCTCCTTTCTCTTCGTCTCTTGCTTCTTTTATCCTTTCTTCTATTCCCCTCCCAAAACCAGGAGAGGGGTGTGTGTGTGTGTGTGTGTGTTGCGGGGCAGTGATCCCCACCAGTGACCTGGGCCATCCTTTGGGCTCTCTGGTGAGAACTCTCAGCCTCCCATCCTCAGTTTCTACCCTGATTGTCTGAGCAGGGGGTTATTGCCAGAGAAGAGACTCAGGTCTTGTTGTTCTTTTTTAAGACCAAGTAAATAAGTCATAAGCAGTTGTATGTTTGATGAATTTTGCTGCTTCTCTGCACTAATTGTCTCTGAGCAGTTCATGATTCTCTCTAACATTGCAGTTCTCCTAAAATACTGGCTGAATACTTACTGTGCACTGTTGCTGGTCTGGAGCTCATCTGAGAGCACTTTACTCAGATCATTCAATGTAGGAAATTTAAGATCCGATGCCCCCACCCCAGCCCTGGGCTCCTCCCTGAATCTCCCTTCTGCCCCAGCCCTGGGCTCTGCCCCCTCCACCCACACCCCCTGCTGCCCCAGTTCTGGGCCTCCCCCCCCAACCTGTACCCCCCTGCTGCCAGCCCTGGGCTCTCCCCCGCACACCCGCACCCCATGCCATCCCAGCCCTGGGCTCTCCCCCACACACACCAGCACCCTCTGCCACCCCAGCCTTGGGATCTTCCCCACACATGCACCCCGTGCTGCCCCAGCTCTGGGCTCTCCCCACCCACTTGCACCCTCCTTCCACCACAGCCCTGGGTCACTGGTAACTTGCTCCCAGAGTGGGTCATTCAGCAGGAATTTTGGATGTGCACAGAACACAGACAGGATTGGTTCCCATATGGTTACAGAACTGCAGTAACATGGAACAATTTTCAGCTTGTGTGATTAAAAGATATCTGGATGCATATTATAAGACTGTCCTACAGAAATGAGGAAACGTTGAGGTGCCTTTATTATTCTTATGTTCCATTCTTTGTTTCTATGGGCAATTTGCCAATGCAATATCACTGTCTTCCTTTTAAACAAATAAAACTATAAAACAAACAAACAAAGGCAATGGCTGTTGAAAATAGCAATTCCAGTCCTAAAAACCACTGGGAAGAATTTCTTGCTCAAGTTTATCCTACTTTTTCTACAGCAAATTACAGTGAATCAGTATATTTGATTTGGGAGAAATGAAGTAACAGCTGCCCAAATTGAGCTTCAGCACTCCTGAATTTTGAGGGTGTTCAAATCTGGAAGGCAGGTGCTAGATTCCCTTTCTGAATATTAGCTAAATCTGGAAAGGAAAAGTCAATTTCTGCTTCGATGGCTCAGAAGTGGAAATCCTCTACGTGCCTGGTACTGTATCTAAAGCTGCCCAGGTCCAGTAGAGCCTCTCCTCCCTTACTCTTAAATTCTAGTGGGATCCACGTACCTCCCTTGCTAGGATTCAGATAAAGAGGGGAACTGTCCATTTAGTCCACCCAATTCCTTCCTTGGGGGCTGCAAGGTGAGGTCACACCAGTATCTCTAATCCAGTCTGGGGATGTCTTCTGAAGGGGATATCTAGGGCAAAGCCTTCTACAACTTGGGCACACTCGTTCCCCATTCACAGTGCCACCCCGCTCTAGCAGTGAGCTCTCCATTCACAGCAAGCTGCGGCTTGAGGTTTCAGCTACCATACTCCCTCCCCCTGCCTTTCCTGTTGATAGCGGCCAAGGGAATGCTGAGAAATGTAGTTTTTTTCCTGCTCCAGAGCTGGCTCTATAGGCAGGGAGCTAACCAAGGAACTACAAGGAACTAAGTGATTGGGCAACAAAATGGCAAATGAAATTTAATGTGGATAAATGTAAAGTAATGCACATTGGAAAAAATAACCCCAACTATACATACAACATGATGGGGGCTAATTTAGCTACAACGAGTCAGGAAAAAGATCTTGGAGTTATCGTGGATAGTTCTCTGAAGATGTCCACGCAGTGTGCAGAGGCGGTCAAAAAAGCAAACAGGATGTTAGGAATCATTAAAAAGGGGATAGAGAATAAGACTGAGAATATATTATTGCCCTTATATAAATCCATGGTACGCCCACATCTCGAATACTGTGTACAGATGTGGTCTCCTCACCTCAAAAAAGATATTCTAGCACTAGAAAAGGTTCAGAAAAGAGCAACTAAAATGATTAGGGGTTTAGAGAAGGTCCCATATGAGGAAAGATTAAAGAGGCTAGGACTCTTCAGTTTGGAAAAGAGAAGACTAAGGGGGGACATGATAGAGGTATATAAAATCATGAGTGATGTTGAGAAAGTGGATAAGGAAAAGTTATTTACTTATTCACATAATATAAGAACTAGGGGTCACCAAATGAAATTAATAGGCAGCAGGTTTAAAACAAATAAAAGGAAGTTCTTCTTCACGCAGCGCACAGTCAACTTGTGGAACTCCTTACCTGAGGAGGTTGTGAAGGCTAGGACTATAACAATGTTTAAAAGGGGACTGGATAAATTCATGGTGGCTAAGTCCATAAATGGCTATTAGCCAGGATGGGTAAGGAATGGTGTCCCTAGCCTCTGTTCGTCAGAGGATGGAGATGGATGGCAGGAGAGAGATCACTTGATCATTGCCTGTTAGGTTCACTCTCTCTGGGGCACCTGGCATTGGCCACTGTCGGTAGACAGATACTGGGCTAGATGGACCTTTGGTCTGACCCGGTATGGCCTTTCTTATGTTCTTATGTTCTTATGTACATCTCCCAGGGCCCCCTGTTGGTTCTCAGCTCCCAGGCTGGATCCCTGCTGGCTGCCACCCCTGCAAATGGGCTGCTCCAAGCACCTGCTTGCTTTGCTGGTGCCTAGAGTCGCCCCTGCCTCCACCCATCCTGCACCCCCACCCTGTGCCCCAGCCTGGAGCCTGCACCCAGCACCCAAACTCCATTCCAGAGCCCAACCTCTCAACCATCCCACACCCCAAACCCCTGCCCCAACCCAGGGCCTGCACCCCAGACCTCCTCGCCCGACCCAAACTCCCTTGCAGAGCCTGAGGCAGGTGAGGGGCAGAGTTCATCGGGGGGGGGGAGGGCTCTGTGCAGTAATATAGTGACTCCTTGGGTCTTTGAATGAGGCTTTATACTTGGGGTGGGGAGGTGAGGAGGCAAGCAGCGAGTCGGTGGATGGAGAGGGGCAAATCTCCCAGATTCAAAATCTGTGACTGTGTCTGTTGGTCCTTCTAGCTGCTTTTCTCTGGGCTGGGGGTTGTTCCCACAGGAAGGTGTTTGCTTCTTATCCCCGAGGCCATCAGTATGTCTGCTCTTCTAGTCAGCCCACTTGCCAAGCTTGATTGTCCTTGGTTGGGCTGCCAGCCCCTCTCCAAGGATTGCAGCTGTCTGGAGGTACTGCCCTCCACGCCTTGCTCAGTCACACCTCATTCATTCAACAGGGCAGTTGATTACCAAGTGGGGGGGAGATCTTATTCCACTTCTAGCAAAAAGACACTTTTCTTTTACCTTAATTACACTACCTTAGGGGCCCGCTATAACATATTACCAAGGTTCAATACAAAGTCATATACAAGTTATACAAAAATGCATAATGCAGAGATTTATCTACAACTGCATTGATTGACTGCATTGATTGACTGTGCAGTAATATAGTGACCCCTGGTCTTTGAATGAGGCTTCATACTTGCCTCATTAATGCAGAGAAGCAGCAAAATCCATCAAACATATAAGTGGTTATGACTTAATTACTTGGTCTTAAAAGAGAACAAAAAGGCCTTGAGTCTCCTCCCTGTCATTAACCCCCTGCACTGTACAAAGACTGAATGGCCCATCCCAGTTGTGGATGTACTCCAGAGACTTGATTTGAACCTGCAGTTTATTCCATCACTGCTACAAGCCTGAACCAAGAACTTTGCCAAAGTACAAGTTTTGCCCAGGGCACCATTTCCCCTAACGCTGATTTTCATATTAACCATCAGATCTTGAATTTCATACATTGAATGACCTCAATAAAGTACTCTCAGATGAGCTCCAGACCAACAAGTATGCACAGTAATTATTCAGCCAGTGTTTTAGGAGAACTGCAATGTTAGAGAGAATCATGAACTGCTCAGAGACAATTAATGCAGAGAAGCAGCAAAATCCATCAAACATATAAGTGGTTATGACTTATTTACTTGGAATTAAAAGAGAACAAAAAGGCCTTGAGTCTCCTCCCTGTCATTAACCCCCTGCTCATACAATCAGGATAGAGACTGAGGATGGGAGGCTGAGGGGTCTCACCAGAGAGCTCAAAGGATGGCCCAGGTCACTGGCGGGGATCACTGCCCCAGCAATACTGCAGCTCCACAGTTTGGGGTGGACCTCCCACAGTGAGAGCTGCCGAGCACTCCCCCGCAACACACACACACACACACACACACACACACACACACACACACACACACACACACACACACACACACACACACACACACACACACACACCCTCTCCTGGTGTTAGGAGGGGAACTGGAAAAAGGAGAAAAGAAGCAAGAGAGGAAGAGAAAGGAGGGATGGATGGAGGAAAAGGTGAAACAAAAAGGACAAACCCTAATGTCCTCAGTGATTCTAAGGGACAAGATCCCAGGTTTGGAATAAAATTCTGCCTCCTTAAGATCATGTTTTCCATGAATTCAACTGTCACCAGATGGATCAGACTGAACAGTTTCAAACCTCGAGGAGGTTCTTACCTTCTAAACAGGGTCGGCTGTTTTCAAGTAAAATCACTAAAAAGGAAGGAGAAAACTCGAAAGAGGTTCCTCCTGGCGCTCAGGTACGTGAACCCCAATATTCCCCCAGTCCTCAAAGAGAGACCTCGAGAAGGAGACTTGCTGAAGCAAAGCCACAGGGTCTCTGAGGTTTCCCTGGCCCCTCGCCCCTGTCCTGCCTGGCTGATGTCAGCATCTCTCTGTGAGGTCACCACCTCCCCACCACCTTTGGCCAATAGTCTGAGCCCCTGCAAAAGGCCTTTGTGATGTCACTGCCACACCCCTCCCTTGCTGGGCTAATGTCCTGCCCCTGGCCAGGCACTTTGGAGGTTTGAGCTACTCCCTGTGGATCACCCCACTCAAGGAGCGTTCGTTCTAGGAAGCAAGCCGGCTAGACAGGGAAACATCAGACCCTGCTCCCAATGTAAACTCCCAATGCAGTTTTAAAGAAATTAGTCGACTTTATTGCCAGAAGAGACCATTAGAGCATCTAATCTGACCCCTGCATATCACAGGCCTCCTGTATGACACACTAGCTACTTTTGGGGTAAACACATTCCAGAAAGGCATCTAGTCTTCAGGAAATGACGTCACGAGACGGAGAATCCACCACTTTCCTTGGTAGCTTGTTCCTGTGGTGAATCATCCTCGCTGTTGAATATTTGTGCCTTAATTGTAATATGAATTTGTCTCTTTTCACCTTCCAGCCATTGGGTTTTTTTATGCCTTTCTCTGCTACATTAAAGAGCCCTTTAATAGCCAATCTTACCTCTCCAGTAAGGCACTTCAACATTTCAATGAAGTCACCTTTCAATCTTCTTTTGAGAAGCTAAACAGGTTGAGCTCTTTCAATAGCTCACTAGAAGGCATTTTTCTCCAGCCCTCAGAACATTTGGTGGCTCTTTGCTTCCTCAACTCCAATTTCACACCATCTTTTTCAAATGAGGACACCAAAACTGGAGGCAGTATTCCAGTATCAGTCTCGCTGATACCATGTCACCTCCTGCGACGTTCTTGACATAATCTGTAACTGTATAGATCACCGTTGCGACCACTGTTCTATATTTGCAGCCAATATTGTATAAAGGTGGTCACATAAAGGGTCTATGGAGAGGTTATGATTGGCTGATTATAATTATGCTATCTCTAGATATGTATCATTTTTGTAGTTGACATTATGAATATTGGCTCTATGCTGCCTGTATTTCCAACTTGTGCTATGCTTCTGGGGAACACCCCAGCCAGACAAATTGGTGTCAGCTCTGCCTAGCCTGCTTGATGGCCCATTAAGGACCATCAGCTACACAATTGACCCATTGAGAGAAGGCAGATATGCCTTGTGGCTCAGCAAGGTGTGCAGGGACCTGCCTATGGAGAGAAATCTAAGGTTTTTCGATGTCACGTGCTGGATAGAGTGTCCTTGGGACAAAGAAAGCAAAGACCACATGGCAAGAGGCTATAAAAGACTGATGCCTCATCTCCATCTTGTCTTCAGTCCTGCTTCCTACCTCTGGAGGGACTTTGCTACAAACTGAAGCTCTGTACAAAGGACTGAGTGGCCCATCCCAGTTGTGGATGTACTCCAGAGACTTGATTTGAACCTGCAGTTTATTCCATCACTGCTACAAGCCTGAACCAAGAACAAATTACAACATGGTTTTACGAAAGGTAGATCGTGACAAACCAACCTGATCTCCTTCTTTGAGAAAGTAACAGATTTTTTAGACAAGGGAAATGCGGTGGATCTAATATATCTTGATTTCAATAAGGCGTTTGATACGGTACCGCATGGGGAATTACTGGTTAAATTGGAAAAGATGGGTATCGAAATGAAAATCCAGAGGTGGATAAGGAGCTGGTTAAAGGGGAGACTGCAGAGGGTCGTATTGAAGGGTGAACTGTCGGGTTGGAGGGGGGTTACCAGTGGAGTTCCTCAAGGTTCGGTTTTGGGTCTGATTTTATTCAATCTATTTATCGCTGACCTCGGAACCAAAAGTAGGAGTGGGCTGATAAAGTTTGCGGATGACACAAAGTTGGGAGGTATTGCCAATTCGGAAAAGGATCGGGATATCCTCCAGGGAGATTTGGATGACCTTGTAAACTGGAGTATTAGTAACAGGATGAAATTCAATAGTGAGAAGTGTAAGGTTATGCATTTAGGGATGACTAACAAGAACTTTAGTTATAAGCTGGGGAGGCACCAGTTGGAAGTAACGGAGGAGGAGAAGGACCTAGGAGTCCTGGTTGATCATAGGATGACTATGAGTAGGCAATGTGATGTGGCCGTTAAAAAAGCTAATGCGGTCTTGGGATGCATTAGGCGAGGTATTTCTAGTAGAGATAAGGAGGTGCTAGTCCCGTTATATAAGGCGTTGGTGAGACCTCATTTGGAGTATTGTGTGCAGTTTTGGTCTCCCATGTTTAAGAAGGATGAATTCAAACTGGAACGGGTACAAAGAAGGGCCACTAGAATGATCCGAGGAATGGAAAGCCTGTCGTACAAAAGGAGACTTGAGGAGCTCGGTTTATTTTCCTTAACCAAAAGAAGGATAAGAGGAGATATGATTGCACTCTTTAAATATATCAGAGGGATAAATACCAGGGAAGGAGAGGAATTATTTCAACTCAGTGCTAATGTGGACACGAGGACAAACGGATATAAATTGTCAGTCAGGAAATTTAGGCTTGAAATTAGATGAAGGTTTCTAACCATCAGAGGAGTGCAATTCTGGAACAGCCTGCCGAAGGAAACAGTGGGGGCGAAGGACCTCCATGACTTTAAGATTAAGCTAGATAAGTTTATGGAGGAGATGGTATGATAGGATAACGGGCTTAGTCAATAGGTCAATTAAGTGACACACTGGTAATTAGTACAATGGGTCAATGATAGGATATTGTTAGCCTTTTTCCAGAGGGTATGGCTGGAGAGTCTTGCCCGCATGCTAGGGGTTGAGCTGACCGCCATATTTGGGGTCAGGAAGGAATTTTCCTCCAGGGTAGATTGGCAGTGGCCCTGGAGGTTTTTCGCCTTCCTCCGAAGCATGGGGCAGGGGTCGCTTGCTATGAACTTTGCCAAAGTACAAGTTTTGCCCAGGGCACCATTTCCCCTAACGCTGGTCCTTGGTAACATTTCTTGATGCGGGGGGGAGGGGAGAGAGACGAGGCGTTTTCTCTCTGTTTCTTTCCTCTCCATTTTCTGCTCCTTCCTTCAATTCCAGAAACCTCCCTTGTGTTTCAGACTGTGCAGTGACACCCTCCCCACCCCAGGACTATGGAGCCTTTGGAGCAGAAAGATCCTAGGAGCTAAGGATGAAGCCAGGGGTGAGTAGCTGGCAGGAAGGAGTCCTAGCAACTCTTCTGGGAGTGCAGGGGAGAAATGACTCCCCCTTCTCTACATTCTCCCCATGGGGCTCTAGGGAGCAGGTAAGATTGTGTGATAAATTCCATCCAACATTCCCCTTTGATCCAAGCCGAGAGACATCTCAGCTCTGCACGATCCCCTTGGCAGCACCAAACAAGGGATGTTTTCCACTGCCCAGGAGACCCAGCCAGGGACTGATGTGCTGGAGATATGTTGGGAAAAGGGACTGTCTGAATTGCCAAGGCAGGAAGCAAACAATCTACAGCAACATCATTAACCACAAACCATGCTCCAGCCAGAAGGGAAATGGGCAGGAATTCTTGCTGCTCAGCCATGGCCACACATACAGAGCTGCACAGCAGAGAGGGTGCTGGGCAAGCTGGTCTGAGCGAACAATTGGAAATGATCCTTCAGTGAGAACAGAACCAGAGTGTAGACAGGCCCCAGTGTTAAGTGGTTGAGGCTGAGGCTTTAGGAAGCTGGCCTACAATACCATAGGGATCTTTCTGTGGAGGTTTGATTCTTGCCAGCTAGGGGAAGCTGGTGTGTGGTGTCTTTGTGGCTGCACTTTCAGTGATGCAGGTTTCTCTATCCCATTGTTCCAGGGTCATCCTACTAGATTGCCAGCTGCTTTTCAGCTGCTGTGTGGAGACTGTTTGTGTGTGGGGAGAGACAGTGTGTGTGTGTGTTGGGGAAGAGTGAGTGTGTTGTGGTAGGTAGGAGTGGATCATAATTATCCCTACTTGAAAGAGGGAGACGCTCAGGCTGAGAAAGGAAAATTTACTTGTCTTAGGTCACACAGCCAGTCAATGGCAGAATTGGGAATAGGACCCCAGAGCCCTGATTTTCATATTAACCATCAGATCTTGAATTTCATACATTGAATGACCTCAATAAAGTGCTCTCAGATGAGCTCCAGACCAACAAGTATGCACAATAATTATTCAGCCAGTGTTTTAGGAGAACTGCAATGTTAGAGAGAATCATGAACTGCTCAGAGACAATTAATGCAGAGAAGCAGCAAAATCCATCAAACATATAACTGGTTATGACTTATTTACTTGGTCTTAAAAGAGAACAAAAAGGCCTTGAGTCTCCTCCCTGTCATTAACCCCCTGCTCAGACAATCAGGGTAGAGACTGAGGATGGGAGGCTGAGGGGTCTCACCAGAGAGCTCAAAGGATGGCCCAGGTCACTGGCAGGGATCACTGCCCCAGCACTACTGCAGCTCCACAGTTTTGGGTGGACCTCCCTCAGTGAGAGCTGCCGAGCACTCCCCCGCAACACACACACACACACACACACACACACACACACACACACACACACACACACACAACCTCTCCTGGTGTTAGGAGGGGAACAGGAGAAAGGACAAAAGAAGCAAGAGAGGAAGAGAAAGGAGGGATGGATGGAGGAAAAGGTGAAACAAAAAGGACAAACCCGAATGTCCTCAGTGATTCTAAGGGACAAGATCCCAGGTTTGGAATAAAATTCTGCCTCCTTAAGATCATGTTTTCCATGAATTCAACTGTCACCAGATGGATCAGACTGAACAGTTTCAAACCTCGAGGAGGCTCTTACCTTCTAAACAGGGTCGGCTGTTATCAAGTAAAATCACTAAAAGGGAAGGAGAAAACTCGAAAGAGGTTCCTCCTGGCGCTCAGGTACGTGAACCCCAATATTCCCCCAGTCCTCAAAGAGAGACCTGGAGAAGGAGACTTGCTGAAGCAAAGCCACAGGGGTCTCTGAGGTTTCCCTGGCCCCTCGCCCCTGTCCTGCCTGGCTGATGTCAGCATCTCTCTGTGAGGTCACCACCTCCCCACCACCTTTGGCCAATAGTCTGAGGTCCTGCAAAAGGCCTTTGTGATGTCACTGCCACACCCCTCCCTTGCTGGGCTAATGTCCTGCCCCTGGCCAGGCACTTTGGAGGTTTGAGCTACTCCCTGTGGATCACCCCACTCAAGGAACATTCGTTCTAGGAAGCAAGCCGGCTAGACAGAAAAACATCGGACGCTGCTCCCAATGTAAACTCCCAATGCAGTTTTAAAGAAATTAGTCGACTTTATTGCCAGAAGAGACCATTAGAGCATCTAATCTGACCCCTGCATATCACAGGCCTCCTGTATGACACACTAGCTACTTTTGGGGTAAACACATTCCAGAAAGGCATCTAGTCTTCATGAAATGACGTCACGAGATGGAGAATCCACCACTTTCCTTGGTAGCTTGTTCCTGTGGTGAATCAACCTCGCTGTTGAATATTTGTGCCTTAATTGTAATATGAATTTGTCTCTTTTCACCTTAGGACCCTGCGAGGTGGGAGTGTGCCAGACCTTGGGCTGCAGCCCAAGCCGGAACTTCTACATGACAATTAAACAGCCCCACAGCCTGAGCCGTGTGGGCCCAAGTCAGTGGTACGGGCCAGCCACCGGTGTGTAAGAAGTTTGCGTGGAGAATTTGCGGCAAAACTGGGAACTGAACCCAGATTGTTTCAATTCTTGCCTCCCCCCTTAACCACAAGCCCAGCGTGTGTGTGTACAGCTTTGTTTTGGTCTGTGTTTGCCTTGCATTGGCTTCCAAGGGAGGCTGTGGAATTTCCTTCATTGGAGGTTTTTAAGACCAGGTTAGAGATACGCCAGTCTGCGAATGTCTAGGGATACTTGGTCCTGCCTCAGCACAGCGGGCTGGAGTAGATGACTTCTCAAGATCCCTTCCAGGCCTACATTGAAATAATTCTCTTTTGTGCTGCGTCATGTTCTACGCTGAGCTGTTTTGCATGGTGCCATTTGGAACTGTGATTGCACCATGTTGTGTAGCAGTTTTATGGTGAATTGTTTTGCCTCAGCTTGTTTTCCATTGTGTACTTTTGTCCTAGGATGTCATAGTTCGCATCGTGTTGCTTTCTTTTCCTTTGTATTGTCATTTTATGCTGTGGAGTGTAGGTTGTGTTTTTTTTCCCCCTGAATTTGCCTGACATTATGTTGTGGTGAGTTTTATTCTGTATGTTGTGTTTTTATATGTATATATTGCATAGCATCCTAGAAATGTAGGGCTAGATAGGACCTCAAGATGTCATCAAGTCCAGCTTTCTCTGCTGAGGCAGGACCAAGTATATGTAGATTATCTCTGACAGAGCTTTGTCCTATTTGTTCTTAAAAACTTCCAGGGAAAGAGACTCCCCAGCCCCCTTGTAAGACTGTTCCAGAGCTGAACTGCCTTAGCTCTGGGGACACCCACACAGATTTTAGTGGTGAGCAGCTCTGGAGAGAGAGGAGACCCCAGTGAGTGGGCAGTTGGATAAAGAGACTAAAGTTGGGAGGAGAAACATTGACGTGTCCAAGGTCACCCAGGCTGTCTGTGACCGAGCTAGAAATAGGTTCTAGTGCCACCGTACTGCTGTTTCTGAAGGTCTCTGCCACACTGCTGTTTTAGGCACTGGTGCAAACCCTTAGTGTAGACAGAATTTACACTAGTGCACTCTGGCACTGGTGCACCATGTCCCAGTTTGAAGGTTTGGGGTGGGGAGAGGGGCTGTGACCTCCCTGAGGCCTGAGGCTGACTGAACGGTGCAGCTGGTAACGGAGGGGCAGCACTGAGTGCTGGAGGTATAAGCCAGGAGCACAGCCCCACAGGACTGGACACTGACTTCTCCTGACCCAGGGGACACACCCCCACGAGGTGGTTTGTCCATGGATGTGCAGGCTGTCTTGGCAGAGCAGCTCATTTGCAATCCCTGCACACCTCTTCCTACAGTGTGCACTGGGGACCTTTCCAAGCTGCGAGTGACGGGGCTCGGGAGTTAACAGGATCTGTTCCTGGCTCTGTCATGGACCTGTTTGGTGACCTTGGGGAAGTCACAGCTCCTCTCTCTGTAACACTGTCTTCAGTGACTCGAGAGCACTAGCACCAGCCTCAGGCAGACTGGTGAGAAGCAGGGCACAAACCCCAAATTGGGTGTGAGGTCTGTATGGAGATTTCACCAACCAAGTATCCAGTGTAAACGCTTCAGGCATTGTAACAGCATTAACATGGAATCACAGACAGTCCTCTTGGGTGATCCCATATATCTCACCACGCAGGTGAGCTCACCTTTGTGACAGGTGGTCCCTTACTCCAGGGGTTCCCAACATTTTACTTTCTGAGCCTCCCCACCTCCCAGCCCCACACACGCTATAAAAACTCCACTGCCCATGTGGGGCACAATAACTGGTTTTCTGCATATAAAATCCAGGGCTGGCGTTAGGGGTAGCAAGCAGGGCAACTGCCTGTGGCCCCATGCCACAGGGGCCCCCGCAAAGCTACATTGCTTAGGCTTTGGCTTCAGCCCTGGTGATGGGGCTCAGGGCCCTGGACTTCAGCCCCATGCGCTGGGACTTCAGCTTTCTGCCCTGGGACTCAGTGAGTCTAATGCCGGCTTTGCTTGGCAGCCCCCTGAAAGCTGCTCACGGCCCCCCAGGGGGGCCCTGGTTGAGAACCACTGCCTTACAGCATGAATCACAGCAATGTTCAAGTTACTGCCAGTCCCAAAGGACCCGTCACTTCCTTAGGTCAATTAAATCTTAGATCTTCCAACAAAGACACTTGTAGCCAGTCCTGTCATAACCTGTATTAAGACTTATTTAAAAGGAAACGAGAGTTGTTAACAAAGTTAAAGCAGGTAATCCTATAGATGCAGATGAGTTGCAGTCTTAAATTTCAAAGGTAATAGAAGCTTCTGTAATAAGCAAGCTCTACATATTCTTTAGGACTAACCCAGGCTAAGCAGCTGGGGATCTCTTGCTTATGCCTAGAAACTTTGCCCCCCCCCCCCTCCCAGAGTCCAGGCAGCATACAGACAATCAGTTCCTTCTCTATGGGGTTTTTCATCCCCTTCCTACCATGTGCTCTGAGCAGGAAACTCAGCTAATGGGAAGTGAAGAGCACAACAACAGTCTTGTGTCTTTGTTAACATCCCATAATAGTCTCTCTGGTGTTGATGGACCTTTCCTGCCAGGAAGGGTGTAATGCATTCTGTTGCCAATCAGCACTTCACATAGGTAAAGTCTCTCTCCTGTTTGGTGATTTACAGAGCCACAGAGGCTCACAATGCAACTAGTCAGATGTTAACTCAGGCAGCAACTTACAAGCATTCAATAAAGTCTAAACACAAAACACATTCTTATGTTCACAGTCTGTATGAGGAGTATCTACTCATTTGGACTCACTGGGGAGCCACAGAAAGAAACAAGATGTGCTGAGGCAAGAAGGCCCAGTCTGAGAGCGCCCAGGGTCACGCTTCCCCAAAGCTAAAACTAGGCCCAGCCCATGAAAGGGGCACTCCCAGGAGAGACTGTGTAAAGGCTGGAGCATCAAATAACTTAGTTAATCTGAGAGAGCTGCCTTGGGGACAATGACAGGGAGAATCCCCAGAGTGACTTCTTTGATTCTGCTCATCTCTGGCCTTTGGTTCATAGAATCACAGAACTGGAAGGGACCTTGAGAGGTAGCTAGTCCAGTCCCCTGCACTCAAGGCAGGATGAAGTATTATCTAGACCAGGAGTGGCCAACCTGAGCCTGAGAAAGAGCCAGAATTTACCAATATACATTGCTAAAGAATCATCAGCTCCCACCCCCTGCTCCCAGTGCCTCCCACCCATGGGAAGCCACACTAATCAGCACACCCCCTCCTCGCACTCCCGATCAGCTGCTCATGCTATGCAAGACACTCGGGGGCGGGGACGGGGGGGATGGAGCGTGGGCACTGCAGGCTCAGGGAAGGGGGTGGGAAGGGGTGGAGTGGGGGCAGGGCCTGTAGCTGAGTAGTGAGCACACCCAGCACATTGGAAAGTTGGTGCCTGTAGCACCAGCCCCGGAGTTGGTTCCTGTACAAGAAGCCGCACACTCCCCTGGCAAACTCCCACTCAAACTCCCCTGTGCCCACCTATGTTTGCGACTCCTGGACTCCTGTCCTGCTGGCTGACTCCTCGTCTGCCTTTATAGGCCCCATAATCAGGGCTCTGCTGTGATCAAAGGCTCGGCTATTCTCAGAGCACACTGCCCACTACCCGTCCCTGCAAACTAACACACACACACACACACACACACACACACACACCACTCTCCTGGTGTTGGGAGGGGAACAGGAGAAAGGACAAACGAAGCAAGAGACGACGAGAAAGGAGGGAGGGAGGGAGGGAGGGAGGGACGAAGGAAAAGGTGAAACAAAAAGGACAAACTCTAATGTCCCCAGTGATTCTAAGGGACAAAATCTCAGGTGCGGAATAAAATTCTGCCTCCTTAAGCTCGTGTTTTCCTTGCCTAGAATTCAACGGTCACCAGATGGATCAGACTGAACAGGTTTCAAACCTCGAGGAGGCTCTTACCTTCTAAACAGGGACATCTGTTTTCTAGTAAAATCACTAAAAGGAAGGAGAAAACTTGAAAGAGGTTCCTCCTGGCGCTCCCGTACGTGAACCCGAATACTCTCTTAGTCCTCAAAGCAACACCTCGAGAAGGAGACTTGCTAAAGCAAAGCCGCGGGAGTCTCTGAGGTTTCCCTGGCCCCTCGCCCCTGTCCTGCCTGCCTGATGTCAGCATCTCTCTGTGAGGTCACCACCTCCCCACCACCTTTGACCAATAGCCTGAGGTCCTGCAAAAGGCCTTTGTGATGTCACTGCCACACCCCTCCCTTGCTGTGCTAATGTCCTGCCCCTGGCCAGGCACTTTGGAGGTTTGTGCTACTTCCTGTGGATCACCCCACTCAAGGAGTGTTCATTCTAGGAAGCAATCCGGCTAGACAGGAAAACATCAGACGCTGCTCCCAATGCGGCACTCAGTTTTTCAGAAATTAGTCAACTTGATGGCCAGAAGAGATCATTAGAGCATCTAATCTGACCCCCCTGCATATCACAGGCCTCCTGTATGACACGATAGCTTCTTTTGGGGCAAACACATTCCAGAATTCTCCGGTTCTCCATATGAACCCAACAACCAGTGCACACAGGTCCAGAAGTGGGCAATCTCTCCTATGGTCACTAGATGGCGATGCAGCCTGGCACTTTCCCATTCATGCGATGATCCGACCTTTTGGTTAACCAATCTGGCCCTGGTCCCAATTCGATGGGATAAAGGGGGTTCCGCTCTCCTTGGGAGCGATCGTTTGATGCAGGGGATCTTCTGCTGGTGTTATTCCTTGTGGAAAAGTACAAATTGCAAAACTGATGGGAGGGGCCTTCTGAGGTGGTAGGGAGGGGTCACGCTGTTACCTGCAATGTACACAGGCCCCGCAGCAGGGACGCACCTCGGAATGTGCATAGAAACAGGTTAAAAGTGCATCACAACAGTGAAGCCGTTGTCAAGATGCTATTCTGTGCAGAGGAGTGTAAGACAGCCCCTGTTCCTGATCTGAGGCCTGAATTGATTTCAATGGGAATTAGGAACTGAAATCCCTTTAAAAAATCTGGCCCTAAGTGATTTGCTCAAGCTCGCAAAGGAAGTCTGCAGTGAAGGCAGAACTTAAACTCAGACCCCTCAAGTCTTAGTCGAGTGCGATAACCTCTGGACCATCCTTCCTTTCCATGCTATTGGGCTTGCAATTTCATATGCAAGTTCCTTTCATATTCTTGGATGAAGATTATCTGGGCCCCCTGATTTAGTCCCATTAAGCTGCTTGAGTTTTACTTCTACATTGGATGTGGTAATTTCTACTTACAATCATAGAAGATTAGGGTTGGAAGAGTCCTCAGGAGGTATCTAGTCCAACCCCCTGCTCAGGTAGGACCAACCCCAACTAAATCATCCCAGCCAGGGCTTTGTCAAGCTGGGCCTTAAAAACCTCTAAGGATGGAGATTCCACCACCTCCCTAGGTAACCCATTCCAGTGCTTCACCATCCTCCTAGTGAAATAGTTTTTCCTAATATCCAACCTAAACCTCCCCCACTGCAACTTGAGACCATTGCTCCTTGTTCTGTCATCTGCTACCACTGAGAACAGTCTACATCCATCCTCTTTGGAACCCCCTTTCAGGTAGTTGAAAGCAGCTATCAAATCCCCCCTCATTCTTCTCTTCTGCAGACTAAACAATCGCAGTTCCCTCAGCCTCTCCTCATAAGTCATGTGCTCCAGCCCCCTAATCATTTTTCTTGCCCTCCGCTGGACTCTTTCCAATTTGTTCACGTCCCTCGATCTGCTGGCAATGCCCCTGCTTATACAGCCCAAAATGCCATTAGCCTTGGCAACAAGGTTCACACTGTTGACTCAGATCCAGCTTCTTGTCCACTGTAACCCCTAGGTGCTTTTCTGCAGAACTGATGTCTAGCCATTCGGTCCCTAGGCTCTATCAATGCATGGCATTATTCTGTCCTAAGTGCAGGACTCTGCACTTATCCTTGTTGAAGCTCATCAGATTTCTTTTGGCCCAATCCTCTAATTTGTCTAGGTCACTCTGTATCCTACCCCTACCCTCCAGTGTATATACCACTCCTCCTAGTTTAGTGTCATCTTCAAACTTGCTGAGGGTGCAATCCACGCCATCTTCCAGATCATTAATGAAGAGATTGAACAAAACCGGCCCCTGGACCGACCCCTGGAGCACTCCGCTTGATACCAGCTGCCAACTAGACATGGAGCCATTGATCACCACGGGTTGAGCCCGACAATCTAGCCAGCTTTCTAGCCACCTTATAGTCCATTCATCCAGCCCATACTTCTTTAACTTGCTGGCAAGAATACTGTGGGAGACTGTATCAAAAGCTTTGCTAAAGTCAAGGAATAACATGTCCACTGCTTTCCCCTCATCCACAGATCTTGTCCTCCACCTGGTTCTCATAGTCACATGCTTCCACGGGCCACTTTCCTCACCCAGCAGCCTCCCCTCAGAGTTCTCCAGTCCGGCTTGTATCTGCGAGTCTTCACTTTTCCCTTCAGCCTCCTCTCTCCTTCCCCCCAGCCATCTGCTCAAATCCCCTTCAAACCTCAACCAGAGTTTCCACCTGCATCTCCGAACCTTGGATCTTCCATCAGCCTTATCAGGTGGCACTTCATACAAATGAAGCTCTTTTCAGGTACCTGTTCCAGGATAAGGTACATTCCACAGCTTCCACATCCAATCAGCTTCATTGTCGCTTCCCTTCCTGGGGTCTCTACCACTGCTGCCTCTGTAGCTGTCACAGCCTCCCACCTAAATGCCTGTCAAGGAGAAAAAGGGAAAACACACACACAAAACAAAACCAGAACACCTACTCCCTTCCCCACACTCCCCTGACAAACTCCCACTCAAACTCCCCTGTGCCCACCTATGTTTGTGACTCCTGGACTCCTGTCCTGCTGGCTGACTCCTCGTCTGCCTTTATAGGTCCCATAATCAGGGCTCTGCTGTGATCAAAGGTTCGGCTATTCTCAGAGCACACTGCCCACTACCAGTCCCTGCAAACTAACACACACACACACACACACACACACACACACACACACCACTCTCCTGGTGTTGGGAGAGGAACAGGAGAAAGGACAAACGAAGCAAGAGACGACGAGAATGGAGGGAGGGAGGGAGGGATGGACGGAGGAAAAGGTGAAACAAAAAGGACAAACCCTAATGTCCCCAGTGATTCTAAGGGACAAAATCTCAGGTGCGGAATAAAATTCTGCCTCCTTAAGCTCGTGTTTTCCCTGCCTAGAATTCAACTCTCACCAGATGGATCAGACTGAACAGGTTTCAAACCTCGAGGAGGCTCTTACCTTCTAAACAGGGACATCTGTTTTCTAGTAAAATCACTAAAAGGAAGGAGAAAACTCGAAAGAGGTTCCTCCTGGCGCTCCCGTACGTGAACCCGAATACTCTCTTAGTCCTCAAAGAAACACCTCGAGAAGGAGACTTGCTGAAGCAAAGCCACGGGAGTCTCTCAGGTTTCCCTGGCCCCTCGCCCCTGTCCTGCCTGGCTGATTCAGCATTGTTAGCCAAAAGGGCTCGTTTCCCCCTGGAGCTTACCTAATTACTCCAAGGAGGCACGGAGACAGGAAGACGAGTACCACACCCTTTATTGATCGGTCAGCTGAGCGGGTGCTCTGATCGGCTAGTGCCAGAAGAGAGACACACCTTATATGGCCAGATGGGCCTACCTTTATACCCAGTAACAAACAACTTAGCCTACGTTCGTTTACGTCATTTGGTTGACCTGTAGAACCTGTATATGTATCTGTTAGGGGATAATTGGGTACGCAGGATACATATATCATTTTGTGGGGGACACAAGATACATACAGCTGTTGAGGATACATTTGTCATTCTGAAGGGCACAGCTGTTGAGGATACATTTATTACAATAAGGGGGAGACAGGATACATCTATTGACCCTTTGTACTAAATACTTTGGAGACTTACATGGGAACACAGCTGCATACTTTTGGGGAGCCAACATATACTTGGGGAGCCAAACAAAACTGATAAGCGAAATAGCTGACTTAGGTAGATACACGGCCTTCAATCTAATGAGTTCTGTAAGCTTTCCAACACAGTTTGGAGAAGCATAACATAACTTTGGTTTACTCAGGCCTAATACGGAAAGGCTTCATTAGCACTATGATTTTCCAGCAACTCCCCCCTTTGAGAATACTCACCAAACCTTTTGGCTGAGTTTTCTCACACTTTGAGGCCAAAAAGCAATTAAGCTCTAGGGAGCTGGGGTTAATGAGGGGGTATTTAGTTCCACACTCATCCTTCCCAAGGACCCAGCAGGGTTTGGTATGTGGGAGCCCACACCCACCCTAACCGGTCCAAAATGCTTGGAAGGAGCACTGTAAATGTTCACACTTCCATTTAGAAAGTGTCCAAGTATGTCTCCATGACCACAGTTCAGATGGTACTTCTGATGTGTCTGTAAGGGCAGTGGGCCAAGTCTGGTGCTCAAGATCACTCTGAATGGCCATCAGCTGGTCATTAAGGAAATCCTGAATTTCTAAACATACTAGATCCCACTGCAATGCCTTCCCAGTCTCAGTGATATTCAACACCATCTCTATCAGTAACTTCTGGGTCATAAGAACATAAGAACATAAGAAAGGCCGTACCGGGTCAGACCAAAGGTCCATCTAGCCCAGTATCTGTCTACCGACAGTGGCCAATGCCAGGTGCCCCTGAGGGAGTGAACCTAAAAGGCAACGATCAAGTGATCTCTCTCCTGCCATCCATCTCCATCCTCTGACGAACAGAGGCTAGGGACACCATTCTTACCCATCCTGGCTAATAGCCATTTATGGACTTAGCCACCATGAATTTATCCAGTCCCCTTTTAAACATTGTTATAGTCCTAGCCTTCAAAACCTCCTCAGGTAAGGAGTTCCACAAGTTGACTGTGCGCTGCGTGAAGAAGAACTTCCTTTTATTTGTTTTAAACCTGCTGCCTATTAATTTCATTTGGTGACCCCTAGTTCTTGTATTATGGGAATAAGTAAATAACTTTTCCTTATCCACTTTCTCAACATCACTCATGATTTTATATACCTCTATCATGTCCCCCCTTAGTCTTCTCTTTTCCAAACTGAAGAGTCCTAGCCTCTTTAATCTTTCCTCATATGGGACCCTCTCTAAACCCCTAATCATTTTAGTTGCTCTTTTCTGAACCTTTTCTAGTGCTAGAATATCTTTTTTGAGGTGAGGAGACCACATCTGTACACAGTATTCGAGATGTGGGCGTACCATGGATTTATATAAGGGCAATAATATATTCTCAGTCTTATTCTCTATCCCCTTTTTAATGATTCCTAACATCCTGTTTGCTTTTTTGACCGCCTCTGCACACTGCGTGGACATCTTCAGAGAACTATCCACGATAACTCCAAGATCTTTTTCCTGACTCGTTGTAGCTAAATTAGCCCCCATCATGTTGTATGTATAGTTGGGGTTATTTTTTCCAATGTGCATTACTTTACATTTATCCACATTAAATTTCATTTGCCATTTTGTTGCCCAATCACTTAGTTTTGTGAGATCTTTTTGAAGTTCTTCACAATCTGCTTTGGTCTTAACTATCTTGAGTAGTTTAGTATCATCTGCAAACTTTGCCACCTCACTGTTTACCCCTAAGGGTGGAAATGACATGTAACTCACCAGCTCCAGCCTGTACTTGGGATAGCTGAGCTTTAAAAATAAGGCTAGTGGCCTTTTCTAGTTGGCCCAATTTTTTATCATATTCTCAGCTTTAAAAAAATATTTCAAATGACTGCTATACTATTCGCCCCAGCCCACAAGGATCAGGTCCATTCCCCCTTTTTCCAGAGGAAATAACCCAGGCTCTTTGTTGTGCTAATCTAATGGCAGTCCCTTGTGAGCAATCTGGGTATGTAAAAGTGATCTGAAAACTGGATAAAGGCAATGTCATTTAAAATCCAATTAGGGAGGGCAATACATACTGAAGGATTTATCCAAAACACAGGGCGCAGCCTGTAGAATAAACCCCAAAATCCAATTAATACCACATTCCCAAGCAGGGGTCTCACAAATTTTTCCTGCCAGTGTAGAATTTTTGTTTCTTCACCAGGATCAGTTCTCAATGTCCTTTTTAGTCAGGAATTCCTGGACTTTGGCAATGTCAGTGGAGTGAGTGTTCCTTCTCCTTTCCCGAAACAATTGTAGTTTAGCATTCTCCAGGGGAGAGATTATCAGCACATCACCCTGTAATGGTTTTTGATTCTTCTAGAAAAGTTCAAAGGCACAGTAGGTCTGTCAGCGGACAAGGGAGAGGTTCCTAGCACGTCACCTTGTCGTTTTTCCCTGCTGTCCAGAAGGCACAGTGGAGCTAGAAGAAGGAATAGGCTAATCATCAGTAGGAGAGTTCTCCTGATGTGGACGGGTCTTTTTGCAGTGAGAATCATGGGTCCAAGCAGTCAGTCTTTGGCACTTTACAGCGGTGTTGGTAATCAGCAGGACTCAATAAGGGCCTTTCCAGCGTGGAGCCAAAGCAGTCTTTCGCTGGTGGACCTATACATTGATCCGGTCTCCAGGTTCCATGGAGTCGCAGGGCTGCTAGGGTCTTCGGGTAGTGCGTCTTTACCTGTGTAAAAAGGAAACCTAACACATTGCATTAGTGTCTTTGCAGATTGTACAGCTGGTTGGGTATATTCAAGCCTCCCTTTTCTGGTTGTTAGCCAAGTTTTAACTGTGAACAGTGTCCTTGAAGGAAGTCAGTGCATCTTTTTTTTTTTTTTTTTGGACTGAGCTTGCTAATTAAAGTTTTTCTCAGTTAACTCGTTCTTTTTCCTTTTCCTCTTTCTGGCTTCTTTTTTAACCTACAAAGGAAACTTTTACTTTTTACTTATACACCTTTTGTTAACAATGAACACATACACATTGCTGTAATACAGTACATTAGTCTTAGTATTTAATGTATGCCACATATACCCTTTCACGAAAATAACCTTATTACAGAGCTTTGGAACAACAAGCCAGGACAAGCACACCCACTTTGATGAGTTCATTCAATACAACCTCTAGTCCAATAGCTTCCCACCATCCCCAGCCCTCTGGCTAGAAGTTTGAGGTAGCCAGAAGGATGCCATGCACAATATGGGGAGTGGGTTAACTTTTCATGTCCGTGCTTCCAAAGACTGTTAGTATGCAAATTTTAACAACAATTTTCAATTAAAAGATTTGGCCAATGTAGTTTCTTTCTCTTACTTAAGAAAATATATTAGACTTTAATAGATCACATTTTTCTGATGTATCCAAACACTTTGTATTCTAAGTTGAACAAAACAAGTATCTGCATTTCAATCCAACGCTTCCGCTTGATTTCAAATCAGACCATCCCATGAAAATATTAAACACAACAATTCTGGCCACGAGACAAACACCAC
This sequence comes from Mauremys mutica, assembly GCF_020497125.1. NCBI lineage: Eukaryota > Metazoa > Chordata > Testudines > Geoemydidae > Mauremys > Mauremys mutica. Next base: position 133,720,734 of record NC_059077.1, read on the forward strand.
AAGACAGAACATAGAACATAAAACATAATTTTTACTCTGCCAGTAAATCATGGTATGTTGTATGCTGTTTAGCTGGCATTAGTTTTCTTTGATTATCTGAAAGACAAAAACAAAGGTCTACCCCTTCTGGGCAGTCAATCATTGCTTAAAATATACAAATACCCTTGTTGATTTCAGGCAAAACAGGGGAATTACCCCATATTTTCTTATATGTGTTTCATAGACAGCCCAGATTTCAATGGCCGCTACCTTATCAGTTAGATAATTTGCATTAATACAGATGCTTTCTGGTTTGCTATTTACTTTTAACTCCTGCTTTTAAACACTGAAAAAAAATCACCACTTATAGTGCCTTAGAGCCTAATAAATTTTCATTTACATAGCACTGTATACATTCTTCAGCTAATTTAACAAAATTGTTTATAGCCAAATGATTGCAATCTAATAATTTCTTTGGCTGAATTTATTTACAAACATTTTAAAGATACCAAAAACTTTTCTTTTTAGCATTTTTACAAAGTTCAACTGCTGTTCCCTCCAGCAACTACAGAGTTAACTCCTCACTCTCCTTTAAACCACTTGCTCTTCCCTTAAATCACTTGCTTATCTCCCTTAAATCACCATTCCAAATATCCTCCTGAGTATTTGAAATCCCCATGCTTATGCTTATACTTACTCCTTCCTTCCACTACACCTTCAAAAGTTTCCAACCTGTTTTCCAAGCTCTCTGTCTGTTGCCTGCCCGCCTGGGCCCGATCCCTTTTTTTCTTCTCTCTCTCTCTCTCTCTCTCTCTCTGAACCGTCCCTTTCATGGGCTTCTGCCCCCACCCTTCTGGTCTTTTCCCTAAAACATTTTATTCACAAGACTACCCGAGTCCTCCCGTGTGAGGCTCGCCACCTGGGCAAAACACATGGCCCACTGGCGTTTAACTATTTAATTTCCTCTTGTAGCAAACACACTGCTGTTACAGCGTATGCTGAGCACAACTGGTTAAATTTTAACAAGTCCCTGAAGGACTGGTACTTGCTTAGCCAGGGCTTCCTTTTGTAACTGGAAGTCCTGTCTCAAGGCCTGCAACTTGGCCTGGCGCAGGTTTGAGTTGCTGCCTGGTTCATGATCTATGCTCTTAATTGCTCAATTCTAGTTATCAAATACACATTTTTTTTCCTTTTCTCCAACTACTCTATTGCCCAGTCCTGCTACGACTGGGGGTAGATCCTTTCACCTGCCACCCTTCCTGGTCAACCAGGGTGGAGAGAGGAATGCTAAACCCTTCTCCAGTTCTCAGACTTACTGCAGCTGAGAGTGGGCACACCTTTAATTATGCAATCCTTAACATATAACACCAACAGTACCAAACAGAACAAACATAAAATAACAAGGGTAAAACAAATAGATGGTGTAAATTCTGCAGGGCTCCCCCATTTTCTATTGCTCACCAAACTGTGACAAATTTCTGTTACCAATTTATCCCTCATGTCAGGTGATCAGACTGACACTGCAGGACGTTGTGGGAGGATAGAGAAAACACACCATATAACCAAATTTTAAAGCTTCATTACAAATAATAAAACAACAATGGAGAGTGTTGGGAACGCTTCCACATCACTCATAAAAAAATATGAATGCCCCATACTTACACATATCCAGACTGGCCACGTCTGTATATAACATTCAGAAAAGGGGAATAGGTGGACGGGAGATTATCCTGTATACAGCTTGTTCAGAATTTCCAACATGCTTCCGCTCTTGGGAAGGCTGTTCTTTTACACCCTGGAATCTCCTGCGGTGTCTCTTTCAGAGATTCCAGTCCAGGTCAGCTACCTGTGGCTTCTCCAGTGTCACCAAGCCACACCAACACCGGCATCCGTCACAAAGTCAGACTGTTGGATCTCACCGAACAGTTAAGCTTTGCAAATGTAATCTCAGTTCTGTAACTTGTACTGCCTTTGGTTTGCCTGTCTCTATTTTTCCACAGCCAGCTGGGGCTGAAAGCAGTTTTTCTTTATACTTAGCATAGTCTGCATTGATTTTGACCTTGTACATAGAGCAGCTTTCCCTTTATCTCTGGGACAAGCTGAATTTCAAATTAACCCGTTCCTAGACAAATTACTCCTACTATGTCAGAGGCTTTTCTTTGGTGATTAAAAGCTCCTCTGAGATATAATCTTATTTAGATTGAAGATACCTTCTAATGGGCATTGTTTAGATGGATCTTCACGCGTGTGAAGATTCCAATTCTCTAAATACCTGCAGGTTTTAGGACCATAATGTACGTACATATAATATGCTGGGGTACCCTTAGGGGGTGAGGTGGAATGTTTAAACTGTCCCTTACCCATTTTCTACTTACACACGCAGAGAGGGTGCCCTGTCCGCGCTAGCGGCTCATAAACTAAGGATCTCTCCCTACAGGGCACTCATACAGGAGAGACTAACGATGAAGACCACGACTCTCCTACACCTCCCTTCAGCAAAGAGCGTCGGCTAGTCTCTGGGAGACGGTGCCGCTTACTCTGATTGCGTCCAGTGAGATGATCAGACTGTCAGTAGCCCACACAGAAACGAAAGGGGGGGAGAGAAGATGGGTTCACACACTCCTAGACCCGGTTATCACAGTTTCGGCTTCCAGTACATCAATATAACGAAAAACAAAAGTACCCCTACCAGGAATAAAAACAACAGCGTAGTAGTCACATTCCCATAGTCGTTCGGCACGGCCCCCGAACTAGTGGAGTTAACAGAATTATTCATTAGCCGTGGCTGTACCTAGGTATCTTAACCAAAAACCTGTTAGGAGCCTAAGGTCAAAACCCAGGAGGTAACGCACTTACCACGCCCGGAGTGGCCGCGTCCGGCAGGTGGACTCCCCTCTTCTGGTACCGTCTTGTCTCCGTGTCGGTTGGAGTTCTCTATAGAGGGGGCGCAGCCGTCCCGGTCGATTGCGGCGACTCGGAGCTCGAGCAAACCAACAGCCCGAGGTGGCCACTCTCCAGAGTCGTCCTCGACCGCCGGTCAGCGCCCCCTACAGGGAGAGAAGTCCCATCTGGGTCGCCATTTGTTAGCCAAAAGGGCTCGTTTCCCCCTGGAGCTTACCTAATTACTCCAAGGAGGCACGGAGACAGGAAGACGAGTACCACACCCTTTATTGATTGGTCAGCTGAGCGGGTGCTCTGATCGGCTAGTGCCAGAAGAGAGGCACACCTTACATGGCCAGATGGGCATACCTTTATACCCAGTAACAAACAACTTAGCCTACGTTCGTTTACGTCATTTGGTTGACGTGTAGAACCTGTATATGTATCTGTTAGGGGATAATTGGGTACGCAGGATACATATATCATTTTGTGGGGGACACAAGATACATACAGCTGTTGAGGATACATTTGTCATTCTGAAGGGCACAGCTGTTGAGGATACATTTATTACGATAAGGGGGAGACAGGATACATCTATTGACCCTTTGTACTAAATACTTTGGAGACTTACATGGGAACACAGCTGCATACTTTTGGGGAGCCAACATATACTTGGGGAGCCAAACAAAACTGATAAGCAAAATAGCTGACTTAGGTAGATACACGGCCTTCAGTCTAATGAGTTCTGTAAGCTTTCCAACACAGTTTGGAGAAGCATAACATAACTTTGGTTTACTCAGGCCTAATACGGAAAGGCTTCATTAGCACTATGATTTTCCAACAGCATCTCTCTGTGAGGTCACCACCTCCCCACCACCTTTGACCAATAGCCTGAGGTCCTGCAAAAGGCCTTTGTGATGTCACTGCCACACCCCTCCCTTGCTGTGCTAATGTCCTGCCCCTGGCCAGGCACTTTGGAGGTTTGAGCTACTTCCAGTGGATCACCCAACTCAAGGAGTGTTCATTCTAGGAAGCAAGCCGGCTGAACAGTAAAACATCAGAAGCTGCTCCCAATGCGCCACTCAGTTTTTCAGAAATTAGTCAACTTGATGGCCAGAAGAGATCATTAGAGCATCTAATCTGACCCCCTACATATCACAGGCCTCCTGTATGACACAATAGATTCTTTTGGGGAAAACACATTCCAGAATTATCCGGTTCTCCATATGAACCCAACAACCAGTGCACACAGGTCCAGAAGTGGGCAATCTCTCCTATGGTCACTAGATGGCGATGCAGCCTGGCTCTTTCCCATTCATGCGATGATCCGACGTTTTGGTTAACCAAGCTGGCCCTGGTCCCAATTCGATGGGATAAAGGGGGTTCCGCTCTCCTTGGGAGCGATCGTTTGATGCAGGGGATCTTCTGCTGGTGTTATTCCTTGTGGAAAAGTACAAATTGCAAAACTGATGGGAGGGGCCTTCTGAGGTGGTAGGGAGGGGTCACGCTGTTACCTGCAATGTACACAAGCCCCGCAGCAGGGACGCACCTCGGACTGTGCATAGAAAAAGGTTAAAAGTGCATCACAACAGTGAAGCCGTTGTCAAGATGCTATTCTGTGCAGAGGACTGTAAGACAGCCCCTGTTCCTAATCTGAGGCCTGAATTGATTTCAATGGGAATTAGGAACTGAAATCCCTTTAAAAAATCTGGCCCTAAGTGATTTGCTCAAGGTCGCAAAGGAAGTCTGCAGTGAAGGCAGAACTTAAACTCAGACCCCTCAAGTCTTAGTCGAGTGCGATAACCTCTGGACCATCCTTCCTTTCTGTGCTATTGGGCTTGCAATTTCATATGCAAGTTCCTTTCATATTCTTGGATGAAGATTATCTGGACCTCCTGATTTAGTCCCATTAAGCTGCTTGAGTTTGATTTCTACATTGGATGTGGTAATTTCTACTTAGAATCATAGAAGATTAGGGTTGGAAGAGTCCTCAGGAGGTATCTAGTCCAACCCCCTGCTCAGGTAGGACCAACCCCAAATAAATCATCCCAGCCAGGGCTTTGTCAAGCTGGGCCTTAAAAACCTCTAAGGATGGAGATTCCACCACCTCCCTAGGTAACCCATTCCAGGGCTTCACCATCCTCCTAGTGAAATAGTTTTTCCTAATGTCAGAGAAAAACTCAGTTCTCTCTTTTTCTTTTGGGTGCAGCAAAATCAAATACTTTATTATTTCTCCAGTAATTACAATGGAGGGAGAGAGTGCCATAGGACACAGGGTTTCCCCAGTCCCGGACAGGTCTCTCAACTGGTAAACAGTTACAGCAAGCCTTTATACTTTTGTTACAGACAATAACTAGCAATAATACAGACAATAAAGAGCAACAACTTCATTTTGTTTATCATAGAATCATAGAATCATAGAATCTCAGGGTTGGAAGGGACCTCAGGAGGTCATCTAGTCCAACCCCCTGCTCAAAGCAGGACCAAACCCAACTAAATCATCCCAGCCAGGGCTTTGTCAAGCCTGACCTTAAAAACCTCTAAGGAAGGAGATTCCACTACCTCCCTAGGTTACCCATTCCAGTTCTTCACCACCCTACTAATGAAAAAGTTTTTCCTAATATCCAGCCTAAACCTCCCCCTCTGCAACTTGAGACCATTACTCCTTGTTCTGTCATCTGCTACCACTGAGAACAGTCTAGATCCATCCTCTTTGGAACCCCCTTTCAGGTAGTTGAAAGCAGCTATCAAATCCCCCCTCATTCTTCTCTTCTGCAGACTAAACAATCCCAGTTCCCTCAGCCTCTCCTCATAAGTCATGTGCTCCAGCCCCCTAATCATTTTTGTTGCCCTCCGCTGGACTCTCTCCAATTTATCCACATCCTTCTTGTAGTGTGGGGCCCAAAACTGGACACAGTACTCCAAATGAGGCCTCACCAGTGCTGAATAGACGGGAATGATCACATCCCTCGATCTGCTGGAAATGCCCCTACTTATACAACCCAAAATGCCATTAGCCTTCTTGGCAACAAGGGCACACTGTTGACTCATATTCAGCTTTTCGTCCACCGTAACCCCTAGGTCCTTTTCTGCAGAACTGCTGCCCAGCCATTCGGTCCCTAGTCTGTAGCAGTGCATGGGATTCTTCCGTCCTAAGTGCAGGACTCTGCACTTGTCCTTGTTGAACCTCATCATATTTCTTTTGGCCCAATCCTCTAATTTGTCTAGGTCCCTCTGTATCCTAGCCCTACCCTCCAGCGTATCAACCACTCCTCCCAGTTTAGTGTCATCTGCAAACTTGCTAAGGGTGCAGTCCACACCATCCTCCAGATCGTTAATGAAGATATTGAATAAAACCGGCCCCAGCACCGACCCTTGGGGCACTCCACTTGATACCGGCTGCCAACTAGACTCACTACCCGTTGAGCCCGACCATCTAGCCAGTTTTCTATCCACCTTACCGTCCATTCATCCAGCCCAGACTTCTTTAACTTGCTGGCAAGAATACTGTGGGAGACTGTATCAAAAGCTTTGCTAAAGTCCAGAAATAGTACATCCACTGCTTTCCCCTCATCCACAGAGCCGGTTATCTCGCCATAGAAGGCAATTAGGTTAGTCAGGCATGACGTGCCCCTGGTGAATCCATGCTGACTGTTCCTGATCACTTTCCCCTCCTTTAAGTGTTCAGGATTGATTCCTTGAGGACCTGTTCCATGATTTTTCCAGGGACTGAGGTGAGACTGACTGGCCTGTAGTTCCCTGGATCTTCCTTCTTCCCTTTTTTAAAGATGGGCACTACATTAGTTTTTTTCCAGTCATCCGGGACCTCCCCCGATCGCCATGATTTTTCAAAGATAATGGCCAATGGCTCTGCAATCTCATCGGCCAACTGCTTTAGCACCCTCGGATGCAGCGCATCCGGCCCCATGGACTTGTGCTCGTCCAGCTTTCCTAAATAGCCCCGAACTACTTCTTTCTCCACAGAGAGCTGGTCACCTCCTCCCCATACCGTGCTGCAGAGTGCAGCTGTCTGGGAGCTGACCTTGTCTGTGAAGACAGAGGCAAAAAAAGCAAGGGGTACACTAGCTTTCTCCACATCCTCTGTCACTAGGTTCCCTCCCTCATTCAGCAAGGGGCCCACTCTTTCCTTGACTTTCTTCCTGTTGCTAACATACCTAAAGAAACCCTTCTTGTTACTCCTAACATCTCCGGCTAGCTGCAACTCCAAGTGTGATTTGGCCTTCCTAATTTCACTCCTGCATGCCTGAGCAATAGTTTTATACTCCTCCCTGGTTATTTGTCCAATCTTCCACTTCTTGTAAGCTGTTCTTTTGTGTTTAAGACGAGCAAGGATTTCACTGTTAAGCCAAGCTGGTCGCCTGCCATATTTACTTTTCTTCCTACACATCGGGATGGTTTGTTCCTGCAACCTCAATAAGGTTTCTTTGAAATACAGCCAGCTTTCCTCGACTCCTTTCCCCGTCATGTTATTCTCCCAGGGGACCTTGCCCATCAGTTCCCTGAGGGAGTCGAAGTCTGCTTTTCTGAAGTCCAGGGTCTCTGTTCTACTGCTTTTCCTTTTTACTTGTGTCAGGATCCTGAACTCGACCATCTCATGGTCACTGCCTCCCAGGTTCCCATCCACTATTGCTTCCTCTACTATTTCTTCCCTGTTTGTGAGCAGCAGGTCAAGAAGAGCTTTTCCCCTAGTTGGTTCCTCCAGCACTTGCACCAGGAAATTGTCCCCTACACTTTCCAGAAACTTCCTAGATTGTCTGTGCACTGCTGTATTGCTCTCCCAGCAGATATCGGGGTGATTAAAGTCACCCATGAGAACGAGGGCCTGTGATCTAGCAACTTCTGTTAGTTGCTGGAAGAAAGCCTCGTCCACCTCATCCCTCTGGTCCGGTGGTCTGTAGCAGACTCCCACCACGACATTACCCTTGTAGTTCATATTTCTAAATTTAATCCAGAGACACTCAGGTTTTTCTGCAGTTTCATACTGGAGCCATACATAAGCCATTCTGCTATCTTGTTTTCTCACTCCTAGAAGACACCAGGCTGCAAATTTGGTTATCAGTTACAAGGTCATAATAACTTTTTACACAGTTCTTTCCCTTTGCTTCACACTATCCTTGCTTCTAGAAGTCTCACGTCATTAGGGTTACACCTGGGCTAACTCTTGCTAACTGACTGACATGCATTAAGATCCCCTTCAAATCCTTATTAATTCTATCCCTGTTTCCACACTAATATGCAACCTAAACCTCCCCCACTGCAACTTGAGACCATTGCTCCTTGTTCTGTCATCTGCTACCACTGAGAACAGTCTAGATCCATCCTCTTTGGAACCCCCTTTCAGGTAGTTGAAAGCAGCTATCAAATCCCCCCTCATTCTTCTCTTCTGCAGACTAAACAATCGCAGTTCCCTCAGCCTCTCCTCATAAGTCATGTGCTCCAGCCCCCTAATCATTTTTGTTGCCCTCCGCTGGACTTTTTCCAATTTGTTCACGTCCCTCGATCTGCTGGCAATGCCCCTGCTTATACAGCCCAAAATGCCATTAGCCTTGGCAACAAGGTTCACACTGTTGACTCATATCCAGCTTCTTGTCCACTGTAACCCCTAGGTGCTTTTCTGCAGAACTGCTGTCTAGCCATTCGGTCCCTAGTCTGTATCAATGCATGGCATTATTCTGTCCTAAGTGCAGGACTCTGCACTTGTCCTTGTTGAAGCTCATCAGATTTCTTTTGGCCCAATCCTCCAATTTATCTAGGTCACTCTGTATCCTACCCCTACCCTCCAGTGTATATTCAACTCCTCCTAGTTTAGTGTCATCTTCAAACTTGCTGAGGGTGCAATCCACGCCATCCTCCAGATCATTAATGAAGATATTGAACAAAACCGGCCCCAGGACCGACCCTTGGGGCACTCCGCTTAATACCAGCTGCCAACTAGACATGGAGCCATTGATCACCACGGGTTGAGCCCGACAATCTAGCCAGCTTTCTAGCCACCTTATAGTCCATTCATCCAGCCCATACTTCTTTAACTTGCTGGCAAGAATACTGTGGGAGACTGTATCAAAAGCTTTGCTAAAGTAAAGAAATAACATGTCCACTGCTTTCCACTCATCCACAGATCTTGTCCTCCACCTGGTTCTCATAGTCACATGCTTCCACGGGCCACTTTCCTCACCCAGCAGCCTCCCCTCAGAGTTTTCCAGTCCGGCTTGTATCTGCGAGTCTTCACTTTTCCCTTCAGCCTCCTCTCTCCTTCCCCCCAGCCATCTGCTCAAATCCCCTTCAAACCTCAACCAGAGTTTCCACCTGCATCTCCAAACCTTGGATCTTCCATCAGCCTTATCAGGTGGCACTTCATACAAATGAAGCTCTTTTCAGGTACCTGTTCCAGGATAAGGTACATTCCACAGCTTCCACATCCAATCAGCTTCATTGTCGCTTCCCTTCCTGGGGTCTCTATCACTGCTGCCTCTGTAGCTGTCACAGCCTCCCACCTAAATGCCTGTCAAGGAGAAAAAGGGAAAACACACACACAAAACAAAACCAGAACACCACATACTCCCTTCCCCACACTCCCCTGACAAACTCCCACTCAAACTCCCCTGTGCCCACCTATGTTTGTGACTCCTGGACTCCTGTCCTGCTGGCTGACTCCTCGTCTGCCTTTATAGGCCCCATAATCAGGGTTCTGCTGTGATCAAAGGCTCGGCTATTCTCAGAGTACACTGCCCACTACCAGTCCCTGCAAACTAACACACACACACACACACACACACCACTCTCCTGGTGTTGGGAGGGGAACAGGAGACAGGACAAACGAAGCAAGAGACGACGAGAAAGGAGGGAGGGAGGGAGGGATGGACGAAGGAAAAGGTGAAACAAAAAGGACAAACCCTAATGTCGCCTGGGGTTACTTCAGGTTGAAGTTGCAGGAGTTGTCAGAGGCATGTATCCCGAGAAAGGGAAAACGGCTTGTAGGTAGCAGTTTTAGACAGAGCTGGATGAGCAAGCGTCTTAGAGGGGTCATTAAGAAAAAACTGAAAGCGTACCAGGAGTGGAAAATGGGAGGGATCAGCAAAGAAACCTACCTTATTGAGGTCAGGGGATGTAGGGAAGCAGTGAGAAAGGCAAAGTGACGGGTGGAGATGAACCTAGCGAAGGGGATTAAAACCAATAGCAAAAGTTGTTTTAGCCATATATAGGAAGAAAACTAAGAAAGAAGAAGTGGGACCGCTTAAAGCTTTAAACGGAGTGGAGATTAGGGATAATCTTGGAATGGCACAATATCTGAACGAATATTTTGCCTCGGTCTTTAATGAGGCTAATGAAGGGCTAAGGAATAGTGATAGAGGGACTGATGGGAATGAAGATATGGGGGTAGACATTACGGTATCTGAGGTAGAAGCCAAATTTGAACAGCTTAACGGAAGTAAATCGGGGGGCCCGGATAATCTTCATCCTAGAATATTAAGGGAATTGGCGAGTGATATTGCTAGCCCGTTAGCGATGATTTTTAATAAATCCCTAAATTCGGGGATTGTACCGTTTGACTGGAGATTAGCTAATGTAGTTCCTATATTCAAGAAGGGGGAAAAGAGTGACCCGGGTAACTACAGGCCAGTTAGTTTAACATCTGTAGTATGCAAAATCATGGAAAAATTTTTAAAAGAGAGAGTGGTTATGGAGCATGAGGCCAATGGCAACTGGGATAGATTACAGCATGGATTTACAAAAGGTAGATCGTGCCAAACCAACCTGATCTCCTTCTTTGAGAAAGTAACAGATTTTTTAGACAAGGGAAATGCGGTGGATCTAATATATCTGGATTTCAGTAAGGCGTTTGGTACGGTACCGCATGAGGAATTACTGGTTAAATTGGAAAAGATGGGGATCGAAATGAAAATCCAGAGGTGGATAAGGAGCTGGTTAAAGGGGAGACTGCAGAGGGTAGTACTGAAGGGGGAACTGTCGGGTTGGAGGGGGGTTAACGGTGGAGTTCCTCAAGGTTCGGTTTTGGGTCCGATTTTATTCAATCTATTTATTGCTGACCTGGGAACCAAGAGTAGGAGTGGGCTGATAAAGTTTGCGGATGACACCAAGTTGGGAGGTATTGCCAACTCGGAAAAGGATCGGGATATCCTCCAGGGAGATTTGGATGACCTTGTAAATGGAGTATTAGTAACAGGATGAAATTCAATAGTGAGAAGTGTAAGGTTATGCATTTAGGGATGACTAATAAGAATTTTAGTTATAAGCTAGGGACACACCAGTTGGAAGTAATGGAGGAGGAGAAGGACCAAGGAGTCTTGGTTGATCGTAGGATGACTATGAGTAGGCAATGTGATGTGGCCGTTAAAAAAGCTAATGCGGTCTTGGGATGCATTAGGCGAGGTATTTCTAGTAGAGATAAGGAGGTGCTAGTCCCGTTATATAAGGTGTTGGTGAGACCTCATTTGGAGTATTGTGTGCAGTTTTGGTCTCCCATGTTTAAGAAGGATGAATTCAAACTGGAACGGGTACAAATAAGGGCCACTAGAATGATCCGAGGAATGGAAAGCCTGTCGTATGAAAGGAGACTTGAGGAGCTCGGTTTGTTTTCCTTAACCAAAAGAAGGATAAGAGGAGATATGATTGCACTCTTTAAATATATCAGAGGGATAAATACCAGGGAAGGAGAGGAATTATTTCAGCTCAGTGCTAATGTGGACACGAGGACAAACGGATATAAATTGTCAGTCAGGAAATTTAGGCTTGAAATTAGACAAAGGTTTCTAACCATCAGGGGAGTGCAATACTGGAACAGCCTACCGAGGGAAATAGTGGGGGCGAAGGACCTCCATGACTTTAAGATTAAGCTAGATAAGTTTATGGAGGAGATGGTATGATAGGATAACGGGCTTAGTCAATAGGTCAATTAAGTGCCACACTGGTAAATAGTACAATGGGTCAATGATATGATATTCTTAACCTATTTTCAGAGGGTATGGCTGGAGAGTCTTGCCCGCATGCTCGGGGTTCAGCTGACCGCCATATTTGGGGTCGGGAAGGAATTTTCCTCCAGGGTAGATTGGCAGTGGCCCTGGAGGTTTTTCGCCTTCCTCCGAAGCATGGGGCAGGGGTCGCTTGCTAAAGGAGTGGGTGGATCGGCTTATGTGGCCTGCATCTTGCAGGAGGTCAGACTAGAAGATCATAATGGTCCCTTCTGATCTTGAATTCTATGATTCTATGATTAATGTCCCCAGTGATTCAAAGGGACAAAATCTCAGGTGCGGAATAAAATTCTGCCTCCTTAAGCTCGTGTTTTCCTTGCCTAGAATTCAACTGTCACCAGATGGATCAGACTGAACAGGTTTCAAACCTCGAGGAGGCTCTTACCTTCTAAACAGGGACATCTGTTTTCTAGTAAAATCACTAAAAGGAAGGAAAAAACTCGAAAGAGGTTCCTCCTGGCGCTCCCGTACGTGAACCTGAATACTCTCTTAGTCCTCAAAGAAACACCTCGAGAAGGAGACTTGCTGAAGCAAAGCCACGGGAGTCTCTGAGGTTTCCCTGGCCCCTCGCCCCTGTCCTGCCTGGCTGATGTCAGCATCTCTCTGTGAGGTCACCACCTCCCCACCAACTTTGACCAATAGCCTGAGGTCCTGCAAAATGCCTTTGTGATGTCACTGCCACACCCCTCCCTTGCTGAGCTAATGTCCTGTCCCTGGCCAGGCACTTTGGAGGTTTGTGCTACTTCCTGTGGATCACCCCACTCAAGGAGTGTTCATTCTAGGAAGCAAGCCGGCTATTCCTTGTGGAAAAGTACAAATTGCAAAACTGATGGGAGGGGCCTTCTGAGGTGGTAGGGAGGGGTCACGCTGTTACCTGCAATGTACACAGGCCCCGCAGCAGGGACGCACCTCGGAATGTGCATAGAAACAGGTTAAAAGTGCATCACAACAGTGAAGCCGTTGTCATATGCTATTCTGTGCAGAGGACTGTAAGACAGCCCCTGTTCCTGATCTGAGGCCTGAATTGATTTCAATGGGAATTAGGAACTGAAATCCCTTTAAAAAATCTGGCCCTAAGTGTTTTGCTCAAGGTCGCAAAGGAAGTCTGCAGTGAAGGCAGAATTTAAACTCAGACCCCTCAAGTCTTAGTTGAGTGCGATAACCTCTGGACCATCCTTCCTTTCCGTGCTATTGGGCTTGCAATTTCATATGCAAGTTCCTTTAATATTCTTGGATGAAGATTATCTGGGCCCCCTGATTTAGTCCCATTAAGCTGCTTGAGTTTGACTTCTACATTGGATGTGGTAATTTCTACTTACAATCATAGAAGATTAGGGTTGGAAGAGTCCTCAGGAGGTATCTAGTCCAACCCCCTGCTCAGATAGGACCATCCCCAACTAAATCATCCCAGCCAGGGCTTTGTCAAGCTGCGCCTTAAAAACCTCTAAGGATGGAGATTCCACTACCTCCCTAGGTAACCCATTCCAGCGCTTCACCATCCTCCTAGTGAAATAGTTTTTCCTAATATCCAACCTAAACCTCCCCCACTGCAACTTGAGACCATTGCTCCTTGTTCTGTCATCTGCTACCACTGAGAACAGTCTCGATCCATCCTCTTTGGAACCCCCTTTCAGGTAGTTGAAAGCAGCTATTAAATCCCCCCTTATTCTTCTCTTCTGCAGACTAAACAATCCCAGTTCCCTCAGCCTCTCCTCATAAGTCATGTGCTCCAGCCCCCTAATCATTTTTGTTGCCCTCCGCTGGACTCTTTCCAATTTTTTCACGTCCCTCGATCTGCTGGCAATGCCCCTGCTTATACTGCCCAAAATGCCATTAGCCTTGGCAACGAGGTTCACACTGTTGACTCATATCCAGCTTCTTGTCCACTGTAACCCCTAGGTGCTTTTCTGCAGAACTACTGTCTAGCCATTCGGTCCCTAGTCTCTATCAATGCATGGCATTATTCTGTCCTAAGTGCAGGACTCTGCACTTGTCCTTGTTGAAGCTCATCAGATTTCTTTTGGCCCAATCCTCCAATTTGTCTAGGTCACTCTGTAGCCTACCCCTACCCTCCAGTGTATCTACCACTCCTCCTAGTTTAGTGTCATCTTCAAACTTGCTGAGGATGCAATCCGCGCCATCCTCCAGATCGTTAATGAAGAGATTGAACAAAACAGGCCCCAGGACCGACCCCTGGGGCACTCCGCTTAATACCAGCTGCCAACTAGACATGGAGCCATTGATAACCACGGGTTGAGCCCGACAATCTAGCCAGCTTTCTAGCCACCTTATAGTCCATTCATCCAGCCCATTCTTCTTTAACTTGCTGGCAAGAATACTGTGGGAGACTGTATCAAAAGCTTTGCTAAAGTCAAGGAATAACATGTCCACTGCTTTCCCCTCATCCACAGATCTTGTCCTCCACCTGGTTCTCATAGTAACATGTTTCCACGGGCCACTTTCCTCACCCAGCAGCCTCCCCTCAGAGTTCTCCAGTCCGGATTGTATCTGCGAGTCTTCACTTTTCCCTTCAGCCTCCGCTCTCCTTCCCCCCAGCCATCTGCTCAAATCCCCTTCAAACCTCAACCAGAGTTTCCACCTGTATCTCCGAACCTTGGACCTTCCATCAGCCTTATCAGGTGGCACTTCATACAAATGAAGCTCTTTTCAGGTACCTGTTCCAGGATAAGGTACATTCCACAGCTTCCACATCCAATCAGCTTCATTGTCGCTTCCCTTCCTGGGGTCTCTACCACTGCTGCCTCGGTAGCTGTCACAGCCTCCCACCTAAATGCCTGTCAAGGAAAAAAAGGGAAAACACACACACAAAACAAAACCAGAACACCACATACTCCCTTCCCCACACTCCCCTGACAAACTCCCACTCAAACTCCCCTGTGCCCACCTATGTTTGTGACTCCTGGCCTCCTGTCCTGCTGGCTGACTCCTCGTCTGCCTTTATAGGCCCCATAATCAGGGCTCTGCTGTGATCAAAGGCTCGGCTATTCTCAGAGCACACTGCCCCCTACCAGTCCCTGCAAACTAACACACACACACACACACACACACACACACACACACACACACACACACACACACACACCACTCTCCTGGTGTTGGGAGGGGAACAGGAGAAAGGACAAATGAAGCAAGAGACGAGGAGAAAGGAGAGACGGAGGGAGGGAGGGACGAAGGAAAAGGTGAAACAAAAAGGACAAACCCTAATGTCCCCAGTGATTCTAAGGGACAAAATCTCAAGTGCGGAATAAAATACTGCCTCTTTAAGCTCGTGTTTTCCTTGCCTAGAATTCAACGGTCACCAGATGGATCAGACTGAACAGGTTTCAAACCTCGAGGAGGCTCTTACCTTCTAAACAGGGACATCTGTTTTCTAGTAAAATCACTAAAAGGAAGGAGAAAACTTGAAAGAGGTTCCTCCTGGCGCTCCCGTACGTGAACCCGAATACTCTCTTAGTCCTCAAAGAGAGACCTGGAGAAGGAGACTTGCTGAAGCAAAGCCACGGGAGTCTCTGAGGTTTCCCTGGCCCCTCGCTGCTGTCCTGCCTGGCTGATGTCAGCATCTCTCTGTGAGGTCACCACCTCCCCACCACCTTTGACCAATAGCCTGAGGTCCTGCAAAATGCCTTTGTGATGTCACTGCCACACCCCTCCCTTGCTGTGCTAATGTCCTGCCCCTGGCCAGGCACTTTGGAGGTTTGTGCTACTTCCTGTGGATCACCCCACTCAAGGAGTGTTCATTCTAGGAAGCAATCCGGCTAGACAGTAAAACATCAGACGCTGCTCCCAATGCACCACTCAGCTTTTCAGAAATTAGTCAACTTGATGGCCAGAAGAGATCATTAGAGCATCTAATCTGGCGCCCTGCATATCACAGGCCTCCTGTATGACACAATAGCTTCTTTTAGGGCAAACACATTCCAGAATTATCCGGTTCTCCATATGAACCCAACAACCAGCGCACACAGGTCCAGAACTGGGCAATCTCTCCTATGGTCACTAGATGGTGATGCAGCCTGGCACTTTCCCATTCATGCGATGATCCGACCTTTTGGTTAACCAATCTGGCCCTGGTCCCAATTCGATGGGATAAAGGGGGTTCCGCTCTCCTTGGGAGCGATCGTTTGATGCAGGGGATCTTCTGCTGGTGTTATTCCTTGTGGAAAAGTACAAATTGCAAAACTGATGGGAGGGGCCTTCTGAGGTGGTAGGGAGGGGTCACGCTGTTACCTGCAATGTACACAGGCCCCGCAGCAGGGACGCACCTCGGAATGTGCATAGAAACAGGTTAAAAGTGCATCACAACAGTGAAGCCGTTGTCATATGCTATTCTGTGCAGAGGACTGTAAGACAGCCCCTGTTCCTGATCTGAGGCCTGAATTGATTTCAATGGGAATTAGGAACTGAAATCTCTTTAAAAAATCTGGCCCCAAGTGATTTGCTCAAGGTCGCAAAGGAAGTCTGCAGTGAAGGCAGAACTTAAACTCAGACCCCTCAAGTCTTAGTCGAGTGCGATAACCTCTGGACCATCCTTCCTTTCTCCTGTGTCTGTCTAATGACGTGCTTCTGTCTATCTCACCCCAGACATAACCATGTCTCTCTCTATCTAGCCCCATTGAAAAATAATCCGTCTCTCTAGTGTCTACCTGTCTACCTACTTTTACATAACTAAGCCAGGAGCTAGGCTATTTATAAGAAGTAAATAAAAACTACAAACTAGGAATGAACTCTGATTACGTTCAAGAACCAGCATTCTTGTTGAAATCAGTAAGATTATGTTCACACTGGTTCACTGTATATTAACTGAGGAGATATGAATGAAGAGCAAAGTTAAGCAGCGGGAGCTCTATTAAAACTATGGGTGAAACCCTCATGCCTGCTCTGGCTTCTTGCACAGCCTAAAACTGGAGTTCTGCAGTGGGGAAGCATAATAATAATAATTCTCTGCTACATTAAAGAGCCCTTTAATACCCAATATGTTCTCTCCATTAAGGCACTTCAACACTTCAATGAAGTTATCTTTCAATCTTCTTTTGATAAGTTAAACAGGTTGAGCTCTTTCAATAGCTCACTAGAAGGCATTTTTCTCCAGCCCTCAGAACATTTGGTGGCTCTTTGCTGCCCCAGCTCCAATTTCACAACATCTTTTTCAAACGAGGACACCAAAACTGGAGGCTGTATTCCATTATCAGGCTCACTGATGCCGTGTTACCTCCTGTGATGTTATTGACATAAACTGTAACTGTATAGATCACCGTTGCGACCACTATTCTAGATTTGCAGCCAATATTGCATAAAGGTCGTCGTGTAAGGGGTCTATTGAGAGGTTATGATTGGCTGATTAGAATTATGCTATCTGTTTATGTGTATCATTTTTGTCGTTGATGTTATGAATATTGGCTTTATACTGTCTGTATTTCAAACTTGTGTTATGCTTCCAGGGAACACCCCAGACAAGTTGGTGTCAGTTCTGCCTAGCCTGCTTGATGGCCCACTAAGGAGTCTGCTCAGTGTCCCATTTGCAGTTTCGCCCACTACAGCCACCTGTAGGGTTTGAAGCAGCAGAACAATGTCTGCTACCAAGCACTGAGCAACGCAGCGAGTGGTGGCGCTACGAATCGTGGGGTACATGTCCAGTGAGCTGTACTGCTTGCCACAGCCAGATACAGCACCAGTGGAGCTGCAGGGGAGTGATGGTACAGGCAGGGCCGGCTTTAGGAAGTGCGGGGCCCAATTCGAACAGTTTTGACGGGGTCCTAGCAGGGATGACTAAAAAGTTTTGCAATTTGTACTTTCCCACAAGGAATAACACCAGCAGAAGATCCCCTGCATCAAACGATCGCTCACAAAGAGAGCGGAACCCCCTTTATCCCATCGAATTGGGACCAGGGCCAGATTGGTTAACCAAAAGGTCGGATCATCGCATGAATGGGAAAGTGCCAGGCTGCATCGCCATCTAGTGACCATAGGAGAGATTGCCCACTTCTGGACCTGTGTGCGCTGGTTGTTGGGTTCATATGGAGAACCGGAGAATTCTGGAATGTGTTTGCCCCAAAAGAAGCTATTGTGTCATACAGGAGGCCTGTGATATGCAGGGGGTCAGATTAGATGCTCTAATGATCTCTTCTGGCCATCAAGTTGACTAATTTCTGAAAAACTGAGTGGCGCATTGGGAGCAGCGTCTGATGTTTTACTGTCTAGCCGGCTTGCTTCCTAGAATGAACACTCCTTGAGTGGGGTGATCCACAGGAAGTAGCACAAACCTCCAAAGTGCCTGGCCAGGGGGAGGACATTAGCACACCAAGGGAGGGGTGTGGCAGTGACATCACAAAGGCCTTTTGCAGGACCTCAGGCTATTGGTCAAAGGTGGTGGGGAGGTGGTGACCTCACAGAGAGATGCTGACATCAGCCAGGCAGGACAGGGGCGAGGGGCCAGGGAAACCTCAGAGACTCCCGTGGCTTTGCTTCAGCAAGTCTCCTTCTCGAGGTGTTGCTTTGAGGACTAAGAGAGTATTCGGGTTCACGTACGGGAGCGCCAGGAGGAACCTCTTTCGAGTTTTCTCCTTCCTTTTAGTGATTTTACTAGAAAACAGATGTCCCTGTTTAGAAGGTAAGAGCCTCCTCGAGGTTTGAAACCTGTTCAGTCTGATCCATCTGGTGACAGTTGAATTCTAGGCAAGGAAAACACGAGCTTAAGGAGGCAGAATTTTATTCCGCACCTGAGATTTTGTCCCTTAGAATCACTGGGGACATTAGGGTTTGTCCTTTTTGTTTCACCTTTTCCTTCGTCCCTCCCTCCCTCCCTCCTTTCTCGTCGTCTCTTGCTTCGCTTGTCCTTTCTCCTGTTCCCCTCCCAACACCAGGAGAGTGGTATGTGTGTGTGTGTGTGTGTGTGTGTGTGTGTGTGTGTGTGTGTTTTAGTTTGCAGGGACTGGTAGTGGGCAGTGTGCTCTGAGAATAGCCAAGCCTTTGATCACAGCAGAGCCCTGATTATGCGGCCTATAAAGGCAGAAGAGGAGTCAGCCAGCAGGACAGGAGTCCAGGAGTCACAAACATAGGTGGGCACAGGGGAGTTTGAGTGGGAGTTTGTCAGGGGAGTGTGGGGAAGGGAGTATGTGGTGTTCTGGTTTTGTTTTGTGTGTGTGTTTTCCCTTTTTCTCCTTGACAGGCATTTAGGTGGGAGGCTGTGACAGCTACAGAGGCAGCAGTGGTAGAGACCCCAGGAAGGGAAGCGACAATGAAGCTGATTGGATGTGGAAGCTGTGGAATGTACCTTATCCTGGAACAGGTACCTGAAAAGAGCTTCATTTTTTGAAGTGCCACCTGATAAGGCTGATGGAAGGTCCAAGGTTCGGAGATGCAGGTGGTTGAGGTTTGAAGGGGATTTGAGCAGATGGCTGGGGGGAAGGAGAGAGGAGGCTGAAGGGAAAAGTGAAGACTCGCAGATACAAGCCGGACTGGAGAACTCTGAGGGGAGGCTGCTGGGTGAGGAAAGTGGCCCGTGGAAGCATGTGACTATGAGAACCAGGTGGAGGACAAGATCTGTGGATGAGGGGAAAGCAGTGGACATGTTATTCCTTGACTTTAGCAAAGCTTTTGATACAGTCTCCCACAGTATTCTTGCCAGCAAGTTAAAGAAGCATGGGCTGGATGAATGGACTATAAGGTGGCTAGAAAGCCGGCTAGATTGTCGGGCTCAACACGTGGTGAACAATGGCTCCATGTCTAGTTGGCAGCTGGTATCAAGCGGAGTGCCCCAGGGGTCGGTCCTGGGGCCGGTTTTGTTCAATATCTTCATTAATGATCTGGATGATGGCGTGGATTGCACCCTCAGCAAGTTTGAAGATGACACTAAACTAGGAGGAGTGGTATATACACTGGAGGGTAGGGGTAGGATACAGAGTGACCTAGTCAATTTGGAGGATTGGGCCAAAAGAAATCTGATGAGCTTCAACAAGGACAAGTGCAGAGTCCTGCACTTAGGACAGAATAATGCCATGCATTGATAGAGACTAGGGACCGAATGGCTAGACAGCAGTTCTGCAGAAAAGCACCTAGGGGTTACAGTGGACAAGAAGCTGGATCTGAGTCAACAGTGTGAACCTTGTTGCCAAGGCTAATGGCATTTTGGGCTGTATAAGCAGGGGCATTGCCAGCAGATCGAGGGACGTGAAAAAATTGGAAAGAGTCCAGCGGAGGGCAACAAAAATGATTAGGGGGCTGGAGCACATGACTTATGAGGAGAGGCTGAGGGAACTGCGATTGTTTAGTCTGCAGGAGAGAAGAATGAGGGGCCCCTGCTCTGCTCAGTGGGGTTTTTTGCTGCGGTACGGTGCTGTGTTCCTTCCCAAAGGGCAGGTGTTTGCTCCTTTCCTCAGTAAGGCCTAGGTGAAAACAAGATGAAAAATTCCAGCTCTTTTTCTTGGATATTGTTTCTCTTCTTCTTGCACATTCAGGGTTAGAGCTGAGAACTTTCACTGATCCTGAAGTTGCATAAAATGTGTTTTGTCTTAATACAGTTTAATTTCATTCCTTTCAATTCTCTGATCATCACAGCCCTGAGTGGTAAAAGTGGGGTTTTCACAAAGATAACCATGGCAATAAAATGGAGACTGAACCAACGCATGAGTAAGAGCTTCACTGTTTAACAACTTCTAGAGGTGCGGACTCACCCCCACGGCACTTCCTGCTGGTGACTTCTGGGAATCAGCTCGTTCCAGCTCCGGAGCGCCCTTTGCAGGCCGGTGATCCGCCTGGCCCCTGGCCCCCGTGCCCCTCCCTGGACCCGGTGCCCTTTTAGCTGAGGTGCTGCCCCCTGGCAGTAACCCCTTTCTCTCAGGGTCTACCCTGCCCAGGGAACCCCCACCCCCTATCCCCACTGCACCTCAGTAGACGGCTACTGCCAGTCATCGTCTCACCCCCGTTCCCTGGGGCAGACTGCAGTATCAGCCATTCAGCACTGGCAAGGAGGGTTTGGACCTGCTGCCTTGGCCTACCCCTGGGCTGCCCTCTGCAACTCCCAGGACCTCTTGGCCTTCTGCTAGGCCCTGCTCCAATCAGGTTACCTGTCTCTAGCTCCCTGCAGCCAGGCCCATCTCCCGCTACAAACAGAGAGAGACTGATCCTTCTGGCTTCCCTGGCCTTCTTAGAAGACCCTGTTGCTCAGTTTGGGGCGTGGCCCCAGCTGCAGCCACTTCCTCCCATCCGCCAGGGTTTTACCTTGCCCAGCCCCAGCCCTCTGCAGGGCTTTTCCAACCCCTTCCAGGCTGGAGCGGGGGGTCACCCCGTTACACAGCACAGAGATAAAAGATTTACTTTCTACTACAAAAAAAAAAGGAAATGAACAAACAAAAACCCTTCATTTAACCTTACTTACGTTTGCTTTCATCAATAAAATCATTAGGAAATACAAAGTCAAGGTTTCTAAACAGGATGGAAAGGTTACAAAGTGAAGCATTCTCAGGTTTGCAAATGTCCAAAGTTGTGTTGCCCTGGCACCCTCAATTCAGTCCTCTTGTGCATTTACAGGATGATGCAGACTTTTATGACATGATCCCATAGTATTTTTTTTCCCACGGGACCCCTTCCTCATTCAGTGCACAGGGTTTTCTGCTCTGGGGCTGTGTATTGAAAGAGTCTGTTGCCTGTAGGGTCCCTGCCTCATTTCTTGCAGAGTTAACGTTGCACAGGCAATGCTCATTCTGGTATTTCCTAACTTGAGAGTGCTTCACTTTGCAGCCTTTTAGTCCTCTGTGCATTTCCTAATGTTTATAGCTTGCTTTACTGAGGAGAACAGTCTTTATGACAAAGGGTTGGGGTTTTTTTTTGGTAATGTCTCCATTATTTATCCGGTCAGTGTCAATAGTGTGCGCTTTACAAGACAGAGAAAGTAAGGACACGCCCTGATACAAAGCCCCTCTGATCTAAGGAAGACTGACACATACAAAGAAAGCAGGAGATGTAAGAACTAGGACATTCTTTCTTTCTTTTGATGAATAGTCATTTGTTTATTATGAATTATGATTATGATTAAAGAAAGGGTTGTGGATTGGGGAACTTGTGCGGTGAGGATGTTCTATGCAGAAGTTTCCATTGTTTGGCACATGCAGCTGATCTGAAGTGCCACACAATGCTAGGTTTTGCGTAGCAAGCCCTCTCACAATGGCAAAGAGCTTTTTCAGAACTCTGATGCAATCTTCTCTTCATGCTGATCATCTATGGTGGCCTTTAATCTTAGGGTACGTCTACACTACAAGACTATTTCGAATCAACTTAATTCGAATTTGTGGAATCGACCTTATGAAGTCGAAGTTGTGTATCCACACTAAATACACTAGTTCGACTGTGTGAGTCCACAGTAACGGGGCCAGTGTCGACTTTGGAAGCGGTGCACTGTGGGAAGCTATCCCACAGTTCCCGCACTCCCCGCTGCCCATTGGA
Organism: Mauremys mutica; assembly: GCF_020497125.1. NCBI lineage: Eukaryota > Metazoa > Chordata > Testudines > Geoemydidae > Mauremys > Mauremys mutica. The sequence continues at coordinate 133,743,062 of NC_059077.1, forward strand.
ATCCTGGGATTTCCCCCCCAATGCATGCTGGGGGGAAAAATGTGTCGAGGGTGGTTTTGGGTAACTGTCATCATTGAACCGTCAATCACGCCCTCCTTCCTCCCTCCCTGAAAGCGCCTGCGGGCAATCTGTTCGTGCACTTTTCTGCTCAGTGACAGCGCGGGCGCCACAGCACTTTGAGCACGGATCCCGCTGCAGTTATGGCCGTTGTCAACTCCTCGCACCTTATCGTCCACCTCTTCCACAGTCAGCTGCTGAGAAATAGGGTTACTTTTCAATGGTGCTGCGAGCACTGGTGGACCATGGGGGACGTTTTACCAACATCAACGTCGGGTGGCCAGGCAAAGTTCATGACGTTCGTGTTTTCAGGAACTCTGGTCTGTTTAGACGCCTGCAGGAAGGTAGTTTCTTCCCGGACCACAAAATAAGTCTTGGGGATGTGCAGATGCCTATAGTGATCGTCGGGGACCCAGCCTACCCACTAATGCCCTGGCTCGTGAAGCTCTGTGCAGGCGCCTTTCACAGCGACAAGGAACTCTTCAAGTACCAGCGAGCAGCGAGCAGCGTGACCTGTGACTGTTCAGTTTCTTTACAGAGAAGCTGAAGCTGCCCCTGTTTCTTTACCAAGTGACTGTTGACTAGCATCTGCAGTTACATACCCCGCCCACCCCGCTTCCCCAACTTCCAACACACGTTTAAAAATAAAATACATGTTCCACTGTAACTTTACAAAGGTTTCTTTATTGATGACTTTGCGTTACAGGGTTGAAACTGGGACACGGACTGTGCTGGGTAGGGTGTGCAGTGATGTAAAGACCGCCTGTAAACTCGAGGAATGACAGGCTCCTGCTCCCAGAGCGGTCTGCAGTGCCGGACTGGTTGTTTCATTGGAGCCTGCCATCCCTCCTTTTTGGGACTCTGTGTGCGGGGGCTATGTGGCCTTTTGGCGGGGGAGGACGGATACAGATTCCTCTGCTGCGTGGCTCTGTGGTCCAGGACAGCGACCGTTGCATGAGATCTGTAACCCCCCTCCCCCGCTACAAAGTCACGTACCCCCCCACCCACACAGAACCTGCAAACCACCTCCCATACCGACCAGGGTGCGTACTGACTGCAGTGTGTGTGTGACCTGCTGCTGATCCTGCCCCCATGTCTGTACCCTGGTAAAGGTGATTGTCCTGTCAAATTACCAACCCCCTTCCCCCCCTTCAAACACAGTCTCCTCTAAAAGAACATGACGGAAACAGTAATTAACAGCAAAGTATTTTTTATTATCAACTAGACAGTTAGGGGATGAAACTGGGATGGGGGCTTGGGTGAGGCGGGAAGGAAAGGACTTTTCAAAATTTAGGCTATGAGAGCTTTTCGGTACTTGAGCACTCTGCTGGGGTGCAGTGACAGTTTACACGGCCTCTGGCGCCCCTCCTTCTGGTTATTTTGGGTGAGGGGGGTATGGGACTTTGTGGCGGGGGAGGGCGGTTGCAGATACACTGCAGGGGGGCTCTGTCCTCCTGCCGGAGGTCCTGCAGAACATGCACAAGGTGCAGGAGCGTGTCTGTTTGCTCTCTCATTAGTCCAAGCAGCGTTTGAGTCACCTGCTTGTCTTCCTCACGCCACCTCTCCTCCCATTCGCTGAGTGAGCGCTGATACAGAGAGAGGGTCTCCCTCCACTGGCTCTGCTGGTCCGCCTCGTCTCGGGAGCAGCCCATAAGTTCAGCGAACATCTCGTCCCGTGTCTTTTTCTTTCGCCGCCTAATCTTTGCCAGCCTCTGTGAGGGGGATGCTGTGGCGTGTCTGGAGACAGTCGAAGCTGTGTGATGGAAAAAGGGAGTGAATTCCTTGCCAAGATAAATTTTTGCGAAGAATGAACACAGTCTAATCTGTCTCTGTGAATTCTGGGTTGAGATCCCAATGCCTGATGGGGCAAAAACCATTTTCGCGGGTGGTTCTGGGTAAATGTCGTCAGTCATCCCTTCCTCCGGGAAAGCTACAGCAGACAATCATTTCAAGCCCGTTTTCCCTGGATTGCCCTGGCAGACGCCACAGCGTGGAAACCATGGAGCCTGTTTTGCCTTTTGTGCCTGTCACCCAGGGGTGGGTCTAGGCACCAGCAAAACAAGCTGCTGCCTAGGGCGGCAAAATATAGGGGGCGGCAAAAGGCTGGGGCTGGGGCCCCAGCTCATCCTGCCGCTGCGAGCCGAGGAGCGGCCCGTCCCTTGCAGCCAGGCAGGGCCGCGCTACCGGCTCTGCTTGCGGGAGAGGGGGGGCCCCTTACCGGTAGCGCGGCCCTGCCTGGCTGCAGAAGGCAGGCCGCTCCTCCTCCGCTTGTTCCCCGGGTCCTAAACAGCCCGGCAACAGTTTGCCTGGGGGGGCAGGGCTGAGCCCCGCCCCGCTCAGAGCTGCGTGGTCAGGGGGTGGGGCTACAAGCTCCGGGCCGAGCGGAGACAGCTGAGCTCAGCCTAGAGCATGCGGCCCCGCCCCCTCCCCACGCGGCTCTGAGCGGGGAAGAGCTCAGCCCCCTCCAGAGCCATGCAGCTGCCGCGCGGTGAGCCGGGGGTAAGCTGCCTGGGGTAAGCAGCCGGGGCCGGGGGTTGGCTGAGGGGCAGGGAGTCCTGGGGACACTCTGGGGGCACAGGTTCTGGGGGGGGGCGGTCAGGGGCCAGGGAAGGGGGGTTGGATTGGGGGGGTCTCAGGGAGGTGTTTGTCAGGCACCCCCCGACCCCATTACCCCCCAGGCCCAGCCCTGACCCCCAGCTCCAAGCCCAGCCCCTAGGACCTGGGCACCCCCACAGCCCCATCCCCCTCACAGCCCTGACCCCCAGCTCTGAGCCCAGCCCCTCTGATCCAGACACCCCCCTCACCCCATTCCCCCCACAGCCCTGACTCCCAGCTCTGAGCCCAGCCCCTCTGATCCAGACACCCCCCTCACCCCATTCCCCCCACAGCCCTGACTCCCAGCTCCGAGCCCAGCCCCTCTGATCCGGACACCCCCCTGACCCCATTCCCCCCACAGCCCTGACCCCCAGCTCCGAGCCCAGCCCCTCTGATCCAGACACCCCCCTCACCCCATTCCCCCCACAGCCCTGACCCCCAGCTCCGAGCCCAGCCCCTCTGATCCAGACACCCCCCTCACCCCATTCCCCCCACAGCCCTGACCCCCAGCTCTGAGCCCAGCCCCTCTGAGCTGGGCACCCCTGACCCCATCCCCCAACTGCCCTGACCCCCAGCTCTGAGCCCAGCCCCTCTGAGCTGGGCACCCCCCTGACCCCATTCCCCCCACAGCCCTGACCCCCAGCTCCGAGCCCAGCCCCTCTGATCCGGACACCTCCCTGACCCCATTCCCCCCACAGCCCTGACCCCTAGCTCTGAGCCCAGCACCTCTGATCCGGACACCCCCGACCCCATCCCCCACTGCCCTGACCCCCAGCTCTGAGCCCAGCTGCTCTGAGGTGGGCACCCTCCGGCTCCATCCCCCCACCCCAGACCCCCAGCTCTGAGGCGAGCCCCTCTGAGCCAGACAACCTCCGACCCCATCTCCTCACAGTCCTGAGCCCAGCCCCTGTGAGCCGGGCACCCCCCAGAGCCCAGCTCCCCACCCAGCCCTGGGCAACCGCAGCACCACCTCCAGGCAGTGACAGCCCATTGGCACCAACCGTCACCATCACCCAGCAACAGCCCATTTTGTAATTGCAAATGTATACAGACCAGTAAAGCATTTAATGTTTTTAAATAATGTATTTGGTGTATTTTCAAATTATTACAAATTAATTTTCACTAGTTATTTTTTACATTTCCAAATACATGTTACTATAGTATTGCAACTTTTTTTTATGGAAGGGGCCCCCAAATTTGCTTTGCCCTGAATCCTCTGGGCGGCCCTACCCAGTGTGTGTGAGGAGCCGGGGAGGGAGGGAAACGGGGTCCCCTGGAGCCGAGCCCGGGCTGCGATGGTGGCGAGGGGCTCCTGGAGTGTGTGAGGAGGTGAGCGGCCGACTGGGTTCGTCGGTGCTGAGCAGGTAGCCCCACAGCCGGAGATCCTCGCCTTCCCTCCTGCCAGGGCTGGGCCAGGGCACCGTGAGGCTGAAGAGCAGCAGGTCCAGGGGGCTCTCCAGGTCTTTGGGCGCCAGCATGTCGAGGGTGAGGGCGGTGAGCGCGAACTGATCCACCTTGGCCACCAGCAGTGCTGCGAAGCCCAGGGCTCCCCGTATCCGTGCCTCCACTTGGAAGTACTCCCGCTCCGTGCTGCCCAGCAGCTCCACCCGCATGGGGACAGAGTCGCAGCTGGCCCAGGGCTCGGCTGCAGTGTGCTGGTAGCGGATCCCACATTTGGGGGGGAGGCCAGTGCTGGGGCAACAGGGGGTGTGAGTGGGGGGTACTGGTGGGCGGGGGGGGCTCATGTCAGGGGGCGGGGGGGGCAGCCAAAAAAATTTTTGCTTGGGGCGGCAAAAAACCTAGAGCCGGCCCTGCTGTCACCGTATGTGTACTAGATGCCGCTGACAGAGGCGGTCCAGCAGCGCTACACAGCAGCCTGCTTTTGCTTTTGCATGACAGCAGAGATGGTTACCAGCCATATTGTACCATCTACCAAACCATAAATTGGTAATAAGATGGTCATGGTTACCAGTCCTTTTGCACTGCACCATTTGCTGCTGTCATAAGTGCCCCTGGCTGCTCTTAGGCAGGGGCGCAAAAGCCAAAATTGGGAATGACTCCCTGAGTCAATCCCTCCTTTTTGGTATCTAAAAATAGAATCAGTCCTGCCTAGAATATGGGCAAGTGTACTAGAGAACCACTGTATCAAAGAACCAGAGAGCACAGCTGCTCTGTGTCAGATCCTGCATAGATTATGAGCTGTATGCTATTCACAGGGGGTGCTCCTGCAACAACCCCACCTGTTCATTCCATTCTTCCCCAGCCTTCCTGGGCTACCATAGCATTGTCCCCCCACTTGTGTGATGAAGTAATAAAGAATGCAGGAATAAGACACAGTGACTTGTTAGTGAGAAATGAGTGGAAGGCAGCCTCCAGCTGCTATGATAGTCCAGATAGGACATTAAGGAGTGTGGAGGAGAGGAGCCCAGCATCCTGCTGCTAGCCCAGGGGCAATTGAATCTTTTCTTTACACATGAAGGGTTGGGGGCTGATGAATCTCAGCCCCCTGTGGCGATGATGACGATGGTTATCAGCCATATTGTACCATCTACCAGGAAAAATTAGGGCCAGGAACCCTTCATCGACCTAACGGATGGTAGTCTGCATGGTTACCAGTCCTTTTGCACTGCCCCATGTGCCAATAGGCTGATGATGACGACGACGGATACCAGTTGTATTGTACCATCAGCCATCCATAGCGTGGGGGGAGCAAGGATGTTGGTGTTGAGTGCTGCACCATCGCGTCTATCTGCAGCATTCAGTAAAGATAGGGAGACATGTAAAAGAGTCAAAAGAGGATTGTTTTCCCTTTCACTTCTGAGGATGGTTGGGGGGCTGCGTAAATTGCCGAGCTATGCCCTGACCCACCGCGGACACTGTTTTTGACCCTAGAAGCATTTGGAGCTCAGCCAAGAATGCAAATCCTTTTCGGAGACAGCAGGAACTGTGGGATACCTTGCGTCCTCAGTCCCCCCTCCCTCCATGAGCGTCCATTTGATTCTTTGGCTTTCCGTTACGCTCGTCACGCAGCAGCGTGCTGAGTCTCTGCTATGCCGTCTGTCCGGAGATTTTTTTAAAATACTTTGGACCATGCGTAACATTACAGTAATTCCCCTAATTACATGCAGGAGTCTCCGAGCGAGATCACCCTGAGGACGGTCACTGAAGGAGATAGAGAGCGCATGCTGCGTGAAAGCCAGCACAAACCAGGGCCCTACACAGTCGTGCTCGGGGAGGCAATGTTCCCTGAGTACCTCATGAAAGCCTGGCGCGGAAAAGTGTGCTACCACGGAGCACCCAATAAGGCAGCTCTCCCCAGGAACCTCCTGCGGAGGCTTTTCGATTACCTCCAGGAGAGGTTTGTGGAGATCTCCCAGCAGGATTTCTGTTCTATCCCCATATATAGAGAGACCTCCTTTTCACATACTTCAGATTCCTGTTATATTAAGAATAAAAGTTTACATGGTTAAAGCACTTACCGACTGCTCCTTCCCCTGATTCAGGATCCGGGTTAATGGCCGGGGAGGGTTGGTAGGGGATCTCCGTGACGGTGATGAAGAGATCCTGGCTGTCGGGGAAACCAGCGTTGTAAGTGCTGTCGCCTGCCTCGTCCTACAGAAACTCTTCTTCATCTTCCCCATCCGCGAACATCGCCGAGGAACTGGCCGTCGACACTGTCCCATCGTCAGAGTCCATGGTCACTGGTGGGGCAGTGGTGGCAGGCTCCGTAGCGTCCGTTTGCCGCTTTGTTTTTTTGGTAGCCTTGTCTGGGGTCCTTGATTTTCACGCGGCGCTGCGTTGCATCCCGGCTGTATCCTCTGTCTCTCATGGCTTTGGAGACCTTCTCGTAGGTCTTTGCATTCCGTTTTTTGGAGCGCAGCTCCGAAATCAGAGACTCCTCGCCCCTCACTCCGATCAGATCCAAGAGTTCCCGGTCAGTCTATGCTGGGTCCCTCTTTCTATTCAGAGATTACATGAACTCCTCTGCTGGAGATCTCTTCATCGCTGCCGGTGCTGCTGAGCTCGCCCCGATGTCCAACCACGAAATGAGATTCTAACTGTCCAGACAGGAAAAGGAATTCAAATTTTCCCGGGACTTTTCCTGTGTGGCTGGTCAGAGCATCCAAGCTCGGACTGCTGTCCAGAGTGTCAACAGAGTGGTGCAGTGTGGGATAGCTCCCGGAGCTAGTAAGTTCGATTTGCATCCACACCTAGCCTAATTCGACATAGCCATGTTGAATTTAGCGCTACTCCCCTCGTCGGGGTGGAGTACCGAATTCGAACTAAAGAGCCCTATAGGTCGAACTAAATGGCTTCCTGGTGTGGACGGGTGCACGGTTAATTCGAATTAACGCTGCTAAATTCAAATTAAAGTCCTAGTGTAGACCAGGCCTTAGGCTCCTCTCAAGTTCTTTCCACCTATGGAATGCTCTCTGGTGATTTGCTGCCCTCTCATGGCATGCCACATTTCTAGCCAGATTTTTCCAGTCCTTTGTTCCTGTAGAACACAATGTGGCTGGAACATTAGACTGGAGGAGTTTGCAACAAAACCAGTATGCAGCATTCTGGGGTTTTGAGTACCTAAGCCATGGCCTCTCCACTTTGTCACCATTGGGGATTTCACACCAGGAATGTGTTGGATGGAAATTTCTATTTTCATTGTCTTTGGGGAACGTGAAGTTTTTCACTTGCTGTGGCCCATGCAGTACAAGGAAGTCCTTCAGGCTATTGCTCAAGTGGGTCCACAGTCCTGGATCATCTAGAGTTGCAGCTAGCCGGAGATGTTAGGAGTAACAAGAAGGGTTTCTTTAGGTATGTTAGCAACAGGAAGAAAGTCAAGGAAAGTGTGGGCCCCTTGCTGAATGAGGGAGGGAACCTAGTGACAGAGGATGTGGAGAAAGCTAGTGTACTCAATGCTTTTTTTGCCTCTGTCTTCACAGACAAGGTCAGCTCCCAGACAGCTGCACTCTGCAGCACGGTATGGGGAGGAGGTGACCAGCTCTCTGTGGAGAAAGAAGTAGTTCGGGGCTATTTAGGAAAGCTGGACGAGCACAAGTCCATGGGGCCGGATGCGCTGCATCCGAGGGTGCTAAAGGAGTTGGCCGATGAGATTGCAGAGCCATTGGCCATTATCTTTGAAAAATCATGGCGATCGGGGGAGGTCCCGGATGACTGGAAAAAAGCTAATGTAGTGCCCATCTTTAAAAAAGGGAAGAAGGAAGATCCAGGGAACTACAGGCCAGTCAGTCTCACCTCAGTCCCTGGAAAAATCATGGAACAGGCCCTCAAGGAATCAATCCTGAACCACTTAAAGGAGGGGAAAGTGATCAGGAACAGTCAGCATGGATTCACCAAGGGCAAGTCATGCCTGACTAACCTAATTGCCTTCTATGACGAGATAACCGGCTCTGTGGATGAGGGGAAAGCAGTGGATGTACTATTTCTGGACTTTAGCAAAGCTTTTGATACAGTCTCCCACAGTATTCTTGCCAGCAAGTTAAAGAAGTCTGGGCTGGATGAATGGACGGTAAGGTGGATAGAAGACTGGCTAGATGGTCGGGCTCAACGGGTAGTGATCAATGGTTCCATGTCTAGATGGCAGCCGGTATCAAGTGGAGTGCCCCAAGGGTCGGTGCTGGGGCCGGTTTTGTTCAATATCTTCATTAACGATCTGGAGGATGGTGTGGACTGCACCCTTAGCAAGTTTGCAGATGACACTAAACTGGGAGGAGTTGTTGATACGCTGGAGGGTAGGGATAGGATACAGAGGGACCTAGACAAATTAGAGGATTGGGCCAAAAGAAATATGATGAGGTTCAACAAGGACAAGTGCAGAGTCCTGCATTTAGGACGGAAGAATCCCATGCACTGCTACAGACTAGGGACCGAATGGCTGGGTAGCAGTTCTGCAGAAAAGGACCTAGGGGTTACGGTGGACGAAAAGCTGAATATGAGTCAACAGTGTGCCCTTGTTGCCAAGAAGGCTAATGGCATTTTGGGTTGTATAAGTAGGGGCATTTCCAGCAGATCAAGGGATGTGATTATCCCCCTCTACTCAGCACTGGTGAGGCCTCATTTGGAGTACTGTGTCCAGTTTTGGGCCCCACACTACAAGAAGGATGTGGATAAATTGGAGAGAGTCCAGCGGAGGGCAACAAAAATGATTAGGGGGCTGGAGCACATGACTTATGAGGAGAGGCTGAGGGAACTGGGATTGTTTAGTCTGCAGAAGAGAAGAATGAGGGGGGATTTGATAGCTGCTTTCAACTACCTGAAAGGGGGTTCCAAAGAGGATGGATCTAGACTGTTCTCAGTGGTAGAAGATGATAGAACAAGGAGTAATGGTCTCAAGTTGCAGAGGGGGAGGTTTAGGTTGGATATTAGGAAAAACTTTTTCACTAGTAGGGTGGTGAAGAACTGGAATGGGTTACCTAGGGAGGTAGTGGAATCTCCTTCCTTAGAGGTTTTTAAGGTCAGGCTTGACAAAGCCCTGGCTGGGATGATTTAGTTGGGTTTGGTCCTGCTTTGAGCAGGGGGTTGGACTAGATGACCTCCTGAGGTCCCTTCCAACCCTGAGATTCTATGATTCTATGATTCTAGATTTAAGGAACTAAACTCAGCAGCAGCTGTTTCTTGTGCCTCCACCACACTCTTCTCTGAGCTACACTTTTCTTCAGGAATGTGCATGGTTACATCCATTTGAGATGGAGATATGGATGCTGCAGTAGCTCCAGGTCACCTGCACTCTGACTAACTGGAAGATCAGGCATCTCCTCACCACTCACATCCTCATTGGGGCCGGAAGGCTCAGCGTGAACATGTGTGTCTCTGTATCTCAGGAGAGCTCCTTCCTGCTTAGATAGAAAAGCTTCCTTTGCTTTCTTCCTTTTTCTGAATGTTGCCCCAGGGGGGCGTTTTCTTCTTTCACTCATGACTGCTGTTCTGTGCCAGCTAGAGTGGCTCTCAACACTCACTTGAAGGGGACAAATAAGCAGGCTGGTAGCAGGGCCTGAGTGAGGGAAGATCTCAGCCTCTTAAGGGCCTAACCGGCTCCTATTACTTCAGTTGACTGTCTGTTCTCCTCAAGCGGGTTCAGGGAAGCAGCAGGAAATAGGAAGCTCCCTGATAAGCTGGTGTCAATCAGTCCAGGCACCAGCGGACTGGACTGAGGTACATAAGAGGCTCCTCCTCTCTCTCGTGGACCATTGAGTAGCCTCATGAAAACATCCCAGCTGTGGACATAGGCACCAGCAACCGATTCCCCAAGCTAAAGTCCCCTTTGCAATCCAGGGAAACAGCCTGGGTTGTCTGGAGCACAGGGTTTGGCCCATGGGGACTGCAGACCCTGCCCCTGCTGCACAGCGACTCCTGGGACCCCTCTAGCCCATCAGCACTCAGCTCTCCCGCATTCTGCTGAGCGGCTGAGATCTGGGGGAACAGAAACCCTTGGTTAGAGACGGAAAATCTCCTCCCAGGAACACTCTGTCAATGGCTGCCAGACGCCGTCCCTGTGAAACCCCAAATGTGCAGCCCCTCGGATTCCCACAGGGGAGATCTCAGCTCATTCACTTGTCACCCGTGGCCGCAGTCTCTGACAGGGGGAATGTAGAGTGGTTTTTTGCCAATGGTCCCTTCTACAGCGCCCAGAATGGGAGGAGGTTTGGCCTTGTGATGTGAGGCCTGGGTCTGAGAATCAGGGCTCCTGAGATCTGGGGCTCTGCAATGGGGTGTGGTCTAGTGAGTGGAGCTGGATTTGTTGACAGTGAGTGAGAGGGGCTTGTGCTGAAGGACCCTGGGTCAATCCCCACCAATTCCTGTGATGTCTACATGTGGCCATGATTTTACTTACCTCTCAAGGTAGGTTATTTAGCCCATTCCTGGACACACGTGTTACATCTGCTGCTGGCCATCCCTGAGATGGAGGTCCTTCATCCACACAAGGACATGGCACATCAAGGTCAATCCAGCAGCTCTCATCCGGTTTTCACCTCCGCAATGGACGGTGAGCTCTAACCTGACCAGAGAAAGACAGGATGGTATTCTTCAGGGGAATCTGCTGGTGCTCCTGCATCCCCTGCTCCACCTCACACCCCGACACGCTAAGGGTTTTCCAAAGATACCACTAATCTCGGATAAACAAAGCAGCTGAGATGAGGTCAGTGTGGGTGGATTTACTGAGCAGACTGGTTCTAATGGAAGAACAGATTTCTCCCCTGCTCTAGGGAGATTCCCATAGGAAAAGTCTCTGATGGTTGGGATGGCGGCAATGCAAACCCTCAGCCCTTTGAAAGGCAGGAAATCAGGACTCGGGGAGTTAAGGGGTGTCTCTGTCCTGCTGGAGGGAGCAGACCTGGAGAGCAGGAAGAGCACTAGTGGCATTGTAAGAAAGCCAGTGACTTCTACCTGTGAAGGTGGCTGAAGCTTCTGGCAGACACTGGAGTCCCGGATCCTTACACCTCCTTTGGGGATCCTTTTCCTAGGAATAAAATAAGGACACCACACAGAGAATGACATTTGAATCCCAGGGAAAAGGGATGATCTCAGCCAGGCTACATACCAGAAACCCAATTTTTGTCCCAAGAGCCACAATTGCCCAGATGAGATTTTCTTCCCCATTTGCTTTCAGGTTAGTTACTCACAGGATTCATTTGTTTGCTTTGCCGGGTCTCCACTCTCTGCAGCTCTTCATTGGTTTTAGTAACAATCTTTCAGTTTTTGATTCTGTTGCCTCTTCTTACAGTGTAGCATCTGCTTAGCACTTTTTAAAAAAAAATCAATTCAAACCAAAATCCTGATCCTACATTGAAGATCTAGCCCCGTCCTGTCCCGGCCCCAGCTGAGGGTCCCCAGCTTTGGCCCCACGGCTCCAGCTTGGCCCCCGCAACGCTAGTGCTGGTCCCGGCCCCGGCCCCGCGCCCCTGGCCCAGCCCCCGCGGCGCCGGTGCTGCTCCCGGCCTGGCCCCTCGGCTCCGGCTCCACCACGCCTGTGCCGGCCCAGGGCCACATTTGTGGCTCCGCGGCACCGGCGCCGTTCCCGGCCCGGGTCCACGGTTGCGGCTGCGGCTGTGGCACCGGTGCCGGCCAAGTCCCGCGGTTGCGACGCTGGTGCCGGTCCCACGGTTGCGGCTCCGGCACCGCGGCACCAGTGACAGCCCAGGCCGGGCCCCACGCTTGCGGCTCCGGCCCTGCGGTTGCAGCTCCGGCCCTGCGGCACTGGTGTCGGTGCCGGTCCCAGTCCCAGTTCCGTCCCCGGCCTGACCCCAGGGTTGTATCATTTCATTTCACTAACCACACATCAAATTGCCTTTGTTTAAGAAATCAGTTTGTTTGAAATGCAAAACATTTTGATACAACTTGTTTCTTATGCTTCTCTTTCTAGCTCTGGCATGACCTTGCTGTGTGACCAAAGAGAGGTCACTTCTTTTCTCTTTCCCTCGGTATCATGGGGGATGGAGAAAATTCTCTCAGTCCTAGCAGGAGAGAGATTTGAGCAAGTCAGGCCTGTTAGGGACCTCGTGCTCTAAAGGACAATGGGCGATTGTTGTTTGGGGTAAGAATCCCAACAGATTTGTTACTTGTCCCCCAGCCAAAGCCAATAACACCTCTCTGTATTTTCAGTCATGAGTTAGACAGTCTCAGCCCCCCTCTGTCTCCCGCAGCCCTCAGGTGTTCCTTGGATTAGGGAGGCCTGGATGCTAAGAGAACTGGAATTAGTTTACTGGCTTCCTGGGTGTTACTAGCCCATGAGGGTCTCAGTCTGGTCCCCGAGGCCCACACTCCCAGACACGAAAGATCAGGACGGATTGATTTCACTCAAAGTTTTTTGTATTTGTATTTTTGAATTATTGTCCTAATGAAAGATTGATTGTCATGAAATCTTAGAGCTGGTAGATGACAGAACAAGGAGCAATGATCTCAAGTTGCAGTGTGGAAGGCTTTGATATTAGCAAAACCTTTTTCACTAGGAGGGTGGTGATGCCTTTGAATCTGCTAGGATAAAGTCCCCTATCTTGTACTTAGAGCCTATATTTTTTCTTACCTTCTACACAGATGACAATATCTTTGAAACAAATCCACATCTAAATGAAAAACACACGCACAGAATCTCCTCTACAGCAACTGTCTCTTGGTCCTCAGCGAGAGACCGCGAGATGGAGGCTTGCTGCAGCAAGGCTACAGGGCTCTCCGAGGTTCCCCCTGCCCCGCATCCCTGTCCTGCCCGGCTGTTGGCAAGGGAGCTCTGTGAGGTCACAGACGCCTCATCATCTTTGCCCAATAGGCTGAGTTCCTGCCAAAGGCCTTTGTGAAGTCACTGCCACACTCACCTTTCCCTGGCAGGCCTGATGTCTGCCCCTGGCCAGCCCAGCTGGATGTTTAAGCTGCAGCCCGGATCACCCCACTTGCTCATTATTGATTCTGGAGAGCAAGCAGGCCACCCAGTAAAACAGCAGAGTCTGTTCCGCACCCCACACTGAGCTTTTCATAGAGGTTATGAAACAATTCCATCTCCTAATCTGGCCTGTATTTCACAGGCTATGAAATTTCACACACTTTGCACCATATGAAGCCCAATTGCTTCTAAGAATTGTCATTCTGGAAGGTGCACTAAAAGGCACCTTCCAGAATGACAGGCAGTTGTGACGTGAGGACACCAGGAAACAGAGACTCCACCTCTCCCCTGGGTAATTTGTCCCAGTGGCTAGTTTCCCTCACTGTCAAAAATGTGTGCCTACGTCTCATTTGAATTTCTCTGGCTTCAGCTGGCAGCTCTTGGTTCTTGTTGTGCCTTTTTTGGCTAGATCGAATTAGCCCTCCCCCGTGAAATCCGATCTCCCAGTCCTGCTGGACCCCCCAGCCAGGAGAACCCAGTAGGAGCCTCCTAGCTGTTTCTCTGCCCGGCTGGGGACAGGACTTCCTCTCCGTGGGGATATCAGACGCACCTGCAGAGGCAATGCAGAAGTGAGTGTGCTGCATCAGCTCGGTGTTGGGCTCAGGGCTTTGGCCTTGGCAGCTTCTGCTCCAGTCACGTCTCTGGGTTCCCAGACTCAGAGCTTCTGGCCCCCTGTGGCTGCAGCCAGTGCTGGGGCACTGGGCTCAGGACTTTCATGCCCCTCCCAACTCCTGCCGGCACTCTGGGTGCCTGGGCTCGGGGCTTCTGCCTGGCATCTGAAGTGAGAGCTCTGGGCTTCCCTTGCAGTTCCTTCTGGGGCTCAGGGGTCCATTTCTCTGGATGCCCCGAAAATGGTAGCAGCCGAGGTGTTCCCAAGTAATAGGTAGGAGCTGAGGTGCTCCCAACATCAGGGACCCACCTGCACATCTGGGAACCTCCTCTAGCTTCAGAAAGGTTGCTGGCTGCTGCCCTTGGAGCCCAGGTCTGAAGGCAGCACACAAGTGAGGGTGACAATGCTGTGACCCCCCCACAACAACCTCTGAACTCCCTCATTCTCCCAGTTTGGTCGGGACCCCCATGGTTACAATACCAGGAAATATCAGGTGGAAACATCTGAAATGGTGACGTTGGTCAATTTCAAGGCCAGAGGGTTTGTAAATTAGTCAAAGTGAGCCCTGAATTTGGTAGGGACCTGGCTATTATGGAGGCCCGAGCAGGTTTGCACTCCCAGTTCTCCTGAAAGACCATGGAGAATTCCTGCTGCCTGAGAAACTTCCCAGAAGAAGCTACCAGGACTGGGGGAGAAATGAAGGAAACCAACCAAAGCCTGAGCTAGGATGGAGAGCATTGATCCAAGCGGTGTTTGAACCCCTCCACCCCCACCTGCCTGCCTGCGGTGAAACGGACAGAGGGGCACTGATTTCTAGTTTTGAACTTGATAAAGACCGTGGGCTTCAGCACAAGCCCTACAGCCCATACTCTGAACTCTTGGATAAACAGCAAAGCTGGCTTTTCCCAAACCTTTCCCCCCAGTGCTCTGCATCCACCTGGGATTGTGCCCAGCAGAGGCTGGTGGAGGGGAGGGGAAGGGAGAGGAGGCCATGAAAATGTTGAGGCGTCTGCACTACCCCACAGACACACACACACACAGCAATGCAGGGCATAATATCCAGGACAGTAAATTATTTGGCCATAACCTACCAAATCCTACAAAAAGTGTTGAAAGGACAATTTCTCTAGAAAACAATGGGAGGGAGGGGTTAGAGAGTTGCAGTAACCACCTGGACTTCCAGTCTCTGGCCAGGCACATCCCCCTCGCCAGAGTTTTCACTGCTGTCATCTCCAAACTGGTCCTCCTGATCTGATGTGAGGTCACATCCTGGCATTTAGGGACATTGGCAGGATCTTCCCTGTTCCCAGCTGCAGCATCACCCTCGTTCTCCTGCCTGATAAGGATCCCGCCAGGGCTCAGCTAAATGGCATGTGGCATGACGGGCTCTTTGCTGAGGGCCCTTGACAGCACCCAATCGAGATCTGAATCGGACAGGCAGGGCTGGCTTTAAGCCGATTCGCCCGATTCCTGGGAATGGGGCCCCGCGCCTAAGAGGGCCCCGCACCTTTGGCGCCTTTTTAATTTTTTTTTTTTTTACTTACTCCAGCTGCCGTCTCTCTGCTCCGGGGTCTTCTGTGGCCCCGCTCCCGGGTCTTCTGTGGCCCCGCTCTCCTGACCAAAGCGCAGGCGGGAGAGCGGCTGCCCCACAGCCCTGCTCTCCCAGCTGCAGCTCCGGACGGAGCGCGGCAAGCCCCGCGGCCCCGCTCTCCCAGCTGGAGCTCCAGCTGGAGCTCCGGCCGGAGCGCGGCAAGCCCCACGGCCCCGGCTGCAGCTCCCGCCGGAGTCGGCAAGCCCTGCGGCCCCGCTCTCCCAGCTGGAACTCCGGCTGGAGCGTGGCAAGCCCCACGGCCACGGCTGGAGCTTCGGCCGCAGTGTGGCAAGCCCTACACTGCAGCCCCGCTCTCCCAGTTGGCGCCCTGGGGTAGCGGGGGGCTCCGGGGACTATTTAAAGGCCTGGGGCTCCAGCTGTCTCTGCCACCCCGGTCCTTTAAATAGCCGCCGGAGCCCCGGGTTGCCCCTATGCATTCCTCAGGGCTCCCGCGGCTATTTAAAAGGTCTGAGGCGGGGTAGAAGCAGGGGAGCACGGGGCCCTTTAAATAGCCCCCAGAGCCCTGGGATAGAGGGGGTCTTGGGGGCTATTTAAAGGGCCAGGGCTCCAGCTGCCTCTGCTGCAGCCCTTGCCTTGCCCTGCCTGCACCAGCTCTGCTCCCCAATGCCTGCAGCCAGCTCTGCACCCTGTGCCCACAGCCAGCCCCTGCCAAACCCCCTGCCCTGTCTCCAGCCAACCCCTGCCACACACCCTGTGGCCCTGCCCAAAGCCAGCCAGCCCTTCACACACCCCTGCCCGCACCCAGCCCTGCACCCCCTGCTCTGTCTCCAGCCAACCCCTGCTGCACCCCCTGCCTGAAGCCAGCCAGTCCCACAATCCTCTGTCTCCAGCCCTGACAACCCCTGCTGCACTCCCCTGCGGCCCTGCCTGAAGCCAGCCAGCCCACCCCCGTCTCCAGCCAGCCCCGCACCCCTTGCCTTGCCTGCAGCCAGACCCTACCTCCAGTCAGCCCCTGCCCTGCCTCCAACCAGCCCCATGTCCACTGCTGCCCTGCAGTTCCCAGGGCAGTAACCCTGCATACCTGCTTCAATGAGGGAGGGCAGGGAGCAGCTGGAACCCACACATGTGCACACCCCCAGGGATTGGCGGTGACCCACACATGTGAAACGGCGTTCATTAATAACCAATCAACAGCATATATGAATCAATGTACATAATATATAATTTTATTATTTATATAGTTATGGAAAGTAAATAATAGAAGGAAGAAATGAAAGGCGTTTTTTTTTAGTCATCCCTGCCAGGGCCCCGCCAAAAATGTTCGAATAGGGCCCCACACTTCCTAAAGCCGGCCCTGTGGACAGGCACGTGCAGGTGCATTTCCTGACTTTTTACTGGACTCCTGGACCCTCTCATGCTTCTGCTGCAAATGTTCCTTCTCGCTCAGCGCTGAGCAGCAGAATGCTCATTGCCCTTTGGCTGTGCGACATCCAGACGTCTAGTCCTGCTGCTCTGAAAGAAACCGTCTTCAGAGCTCTAATCCTGGCAGAGATTGATTAAAATCTTGCCGTGCTCCTCTAAGTGTATTTGTGATTGGACGTGCTTCTTGCTAGGGGGGATTCTCAGATACATGAACTGCATAAAACAGAGGGAAAGACAAAGAGAAGCATCAACATGTCTAAGAACTTGAACAATATTTGAAGACCATATGATGCCGGGAGACGCAACTGGTATTTTAACGACACACTCACTCCGCTTGTGCCTGACCTGCGATTCAGGAGGGCTAGCTCAGTGGTTTGAGCATTGGCCTGCTAAACCTAGTATTGTGAGTTCAATCTTTGAGGAGGCTATTTAGGGAATGGAGGTCAAATTCTGTCTGGGGATGGGTCCTGCTTTGAGCAGGAGGTTGGACTTGAGCCCTCCTGAGTTCCCTTCCAACTCTGCTATTCTATGAATTCTGTCCTCTCGTGTTGGCAGAACAAAGAAACCCCACCTCCAATTACCCCTTACACAATCCGTTTGAGTTCAAGAATGAGAGATCTGTCTTGCAACAAGTTTTAACATTACGGGGCAAAGACTAAGGTGAGTGGTCTCTTTTTCTTTCAGTTCTAATACCTGAGAAAAGCTTCAAAATCCGTTCCGTCTACCAAGAGAAAAGATTGCTTTGCTGTCCTCAAAGTGCTGATGCATTTGACCCCAAAATGTTGTCTTCAATGTTTCTCACAAAATAACTTGCAGTAAAATGGGACCAACTGCCTAAACTATCCTGAACGCTGCATGTCAGAGTTTGGGAATATCAGGATAGATCATCACCTGGCGTCAGTTGTCACAGATCCATCAGCATCAGCAGAGCTACGGTGATGTATACCAACCGAGTGTCTGGTCCATTGTGCTGTACTGAGTTAAAAGGTGTCATACGCTGTGCAAATCAAGATGAAAATAGTCGGTTTAAATATCCCTCGGTTTCACAGAATCTTGTTTAATGGAGGGTTTTTTTCTTTTTTTTCTAAAAATGTGTTTCATTTATTTGAATATCAAACATTTTCATTTAAAATGTCCCAGAGTAAGTTTTGTGCTGGTGAAATATTCCCAGTCGACAGCCCTGGAGAGAGAAGAGTGTTAATAAAGACAGTACAGTATGGAATGGGCTTCCTCAGTGCACCATTCTCTGCCCCCATGGAAGGTCTCATGGGTTCGGGGTGGATACACACCGAAAAGGGAATGAAAATCTCTTGCATAGTTGAGTTTTCTTCTTAGTTTGAGGCGGGAGAAGGAACAGGAACATCTGGACTCACCTAGCTTCCAAGGGAACCATCTTTCTTGATTCTGAGGTCAGGCTGGTCCTCCCACTCTCTTCATTCACTCGTGGTAAATTATAGAGATTTGTAGCCGTAGGTTGTACAGGATGATAAGATACTGCATGTGAGCACGGCAGAGAGAGGGAGATGTTTTACTTAGTATTCATTAGGGTCCTTTCTTTTGGAGAGGGAAGCTTTTGCAAACTCACTTTCTGCCTCTGCTTCCCCACTGCAGAACTCCAGTTTTAGGCTGTGCGAGAAACCAGAGCAGACATGAGGGTTTCACCCATAGTTTTAATTCAGCTCCCGCTGCTTAACTTTGCTCTTCATTCATATCTCCTCAGTTAATATACAGTGACCCAGTGTGAACATAATCTTACTGATTTCAACAAGAATGCTGGTTCTTGAACGTAATCAGAGTTTATTCCTAGTTTGTGGTTTTAATTGACTTCTTATAAATAGCCTAGCTCCTGGCTTAGTTATGGAAAAGTAGGTAGACAGGTAGACACTAGACAGAGGGATTTTTTTTCTATGGGGCTAGATAGAGAGAGACATGGTTATGTCTGGGGTTAGATAGACAGAAGCACGTCATTAGACAGACACAGGAGAAAGGAAGGATGGTCCAGAGGTTATCGCACTCGACTAAGACTTGAGGGGTCTGAGTTTAAGTTCTGCCTTCACTGCAGACTTCCTTTGCGACCTTGAGCAAATCACTTAGGGCCAGATTTTTTAAAGGGATTTCAGTTCCTAATTCCCATTGAAATCAATGGGATTTATGTGGCCTAAATACCTTTAAAAAATCTGGGTTTAGTCTCCCTTTGCCTCAGTTTGTCACTTGTAATATGGAGGTAAGAGAAGGAGTGTTGTAAGCAAGAGACAAGAAGTGATTCGTCTGCCCTACTCCGCGCTGATTAGGCCTCAACTGGAGTCTAGCATCCAGTTCTGGGCACCACTTTTCAGGAAAGATGTGGACCAATTGCAGAGAGACCAGATAAGAGCGACAAAAACGCGAGTGCCATGTCTCCATGTGGATCCCTGAAGCAGCAGCACATCCCCTATCTGCCTTCTATTCATAGGGAAAGCAAGGAGGCTCCACACGCTCTCCTTGCCCCAAGCACCGCCCCTGCACTCCCATTGGCTGGGAACCACAGCCAATGGGAGCTTCAGAGGCAGTGCCTGCAGATGGGGCAGTTTGCCCACCCCTGGGCTAAGGGCACACAGTGTTCGCAGTTACATGGTCCATGATGCTAACCACCATCACTCCCTTGTTAAATCTTCAAACGAGCCCCTTCGTGCTTTCTGCCCCCCACACTCGGGAGGAGCTCCCTGTAAACATCAGCAAACCAACCTCCTCACCCCAGGGACTGTTTGACTCTTTCATTATTCCCTGTCCAGCAGGCTTGTCATCTCCTTATGAACTTGCTGCCGCAATGTACCAGTTCTGTGGGATGCTTTGCTGGGTGCAGGTTGTGATCCCACACTGTTCATCTTAGGCAACTTTTGGGAGTCAGGCCTGGGGTGCTTGATAATACCTGCCAGTGACTTTGCAGCACAGCCATGATCACTGTCTTTTCAGTTACGCTAACCTCTTCACACACCTCAATGCTCTCGAGTGGGATATCCCTATGGCATTCAGGCCTCAGATCAGGAACAGGGGCTGTCTTACAGTCCTCTGCACAGAATAGCATCTTGACAACGGCTTCACTGTTGTGATGCACTTTTAACCTGTTTCTATGCACATTCCGAGGTGCGTCCCTGCTGCGGGGCCTGTGTACATTGCAGGTAACAGCGTGACCCCTCCCTACCACCTCAGAAGGCCCCTCCCATCAGTTTTGCAATTTGTACTTTTCCACAAGGAATAACACCAGCAGAAGATCCCCTGCATCAAACGATCGCTCACAAGGAGAGCGGAACCCCCTTTATCCCATCGAATTGGGACCAGGGCCAGATTGGTTAACCAAAAGGTCGGATCATCGCATGAATGGGAAAGTGCCAGGCTGCATCGCCATCTAGTGACCATAGGAGAGATTGCCCACTTCTGGACCTGTGTGCGCTGGTTGTTGGGTTCATATGGAGAACCGGAGAATTCTGGAATGTGTTTGCCCCAAAAGAAGCTATCGTGTCATACAGGAGGCCTGTGATATGCAGGGGCTCAGATTAGATGCTCTAATGATCTCTTCTGGCCATCAAGTTGACTAATTTCTGAAAAACTGAGTGGCGCATTGGGAGCAGCGTCTGATGTTTTACTGTCTAGCCGGCTTGCTTCCTAGAATGAACACTCCTTGAGTGGGGTGATCCACAGGAAGTAGCACAAACCTCCAAAGTGCCTGGCCAGGGGCAGGACATTAGCACAGCAAGGGAGGGGTGTGGCAGTGACATCACAAAGGCCTTTTGCAGGACCTCAGGCTATTGGTCAAAGGTGGTGGGGAGGTGGTGACCTCACAGAGAGATGCTGACATCAGCCAGGCAGGACAGGGGCGAGGGGCCAGGGAAACCTCAGAGACTCCCGTGGCTTTGCTTCAGCAAGTCTCCTTCTCGAGGTGTTGCTTTGAGGACTAAGAGAGTATTCGGGTTCACGTACTGAGCGCCAGGAGGAACCTCTTTCGAGTTTTCTCCTTCCTTTTAGTGATTTTACTAGAAAACAGATGTCCCTGTTTAGAAGGTAAGAGCCTCCTCGAGGTTTGAAACCTGTTCAGTCTGATCCATCTGGTGACAGTTGAATTCTAGGCAAGGAAAACACGAGCTTAAGGAGGCAGAATTTTATTCCGCACCTGAGATTTTGTCCCTTAGAATCACTGGGGACATTAGGGTTTGTCCTTTTTGTTTCACCTTTTCCTTCATCCCTCCCTCCCTCCCTCCTTTCTCGTCGTCTCTTGCTTCGTTTGTCCTTTCTCCTGTTCCCCTCCCAACACCAGGAGAGTGGTGTGTGTGTGTGTGTGTGTGTGTGTATTAGTTTGCAGGGACTGGTAGTGGGCAGTGTGCTCTGAGAATAGCCAAGCATTTGATCACAGCAGAGCCCTGATTATGGGGCCTATAAAGGCAGACGAGGAGTCAGCCAGCAGGACAGGAGTCCAGGAGTCACAAACATAGGTGGGCACAGGGGAGTTTGAGTGGGAGTTTGTCAGGGGAGTGTGGGGAAGGGAGTATGTGGTGTTCTGGTTTTGTTTTGTGTGTGTGTGTTTCCCTTTTTCTCCTTGACAGGCATTTAGGTGGGAGGCTGTGACAGCTACAGAGGCAGCAGTGGTAGAGACCCCAGGAAGGGAAGCGACAATGAAGCTGATTGGATGTGGAAGCTGTGGAATGTACCTTATCCTGGAACAGGTACCTGAAAAGAGCTTCATTTGTATGAAGTGCCACCTGATAAGGCTGATGGAAGATCCAAGGTTTGGAGATGCAGGTGGAAACTCTGGTTGAGGTTTGAAGGGGATTTGAGCAGATGGCTGGGGGGAAGGAGAGAGGAGGCTGAAGGGAAAAGTGAAGACTCGCAGATACAAGCCGGACTGGAGAACTCTGAGGGGAGGCTGCTGGGTGAGGAAAGTGGCCCGTGGAAGCATGTGACTATGAGAACCAGGTGGAGGACAAGATCTGTGGATGAGGGGAAAGCAGTGGACATGTTATTCCTTGACTTTAGCAAAGCTTTTGATACAGTCTCCCACAGTTTTCTTGCCAGCAAGTTAAAGAAATATGGGCTGGATGAATGGACTATAAGGTGGCTAGAAAGCTGGCTAGATTGTCGGGCTCAACACATGGTGATCAATGGCTCCATGTCTGGTTGGCAGCTGGTATCAAGCGGAGTGCCCCAAGGGTCGGTCCTGGGGCCGGTTTTGTTCAATATCTTCATTAATGATCTGGAGGATGGCGTGGATTGCACCCTCAGCAAGTTTGAAGATGACACTAAACTAGGAGGAGTGGTATATACACTGGAGGGTAGGGGTAGGCTACAGAGTGACCTAGACAAATTGGAGGATTGGGCCAAAAGAAATCTGATGAGCTTCAACAAGGACAAGTGCAGAGTCCTGCACTTAGGACAGAATAATGCCATGCATTGATAGAGACTAGGGACCGAATGGCTAGACAGCAGTTCTGCAGAAAAGCACCTAGGGGTTACAGTGGACAAGAAGCTGGATATGAGTCAACAGTGTGAACCTTGTTGCCAAGGCTAATGGCATTTTGGGCTGTATAAGCAGGGGCATTGCCAGCAGATCGAGGGACGTGAAAAAATTGGAAAGAGTCCAGCGGAGGGCAACAAAAATGATTAGGGGGCTGGAGCACATGACTTATGAGGAGAGGCTGAGGGAACTGGGATTGTTTAGTCTGCAGAAGAGAAGAATGAGGGGGGATTTGATAGCTGCTTTCAACTACCTGAAAGGGGGTTCCAAAGAGGATGGATCTAGAGTGTTCTCAGTGGTAGCAGATGACAGAACAAGGAGCAATGGTCTCAAGTTGCAGTGGGGGAGGTTTAGGTTGGATATTAGGAAAAACTTTTTCACTAGGAGGATGGTTTAGCACTAGGGTTTGTCTACACTACAAGAGTAGTTCGATTCAACTTAAGTCGATTTGTGGAATCGACCTTACAAAGTCGAATTTGTGTATCCACACTACGGACAGTAATTCGCCTTTGTGAGTCCACACTAACGGGGCAAGCTTCGACATTGGAAGCGGTGCACTGTGGGCAGCTATCCCACAGTTCCCGCAGTCCCCGCTGCCCATTGGAATTCTGGGTCGAGCCCCCAATGCCTGCTGGGGGAAAAAATGTGTCGAGGGTGGTCTTGGGTAACTGTCATAATTCAACCGTCACTCCTGCCCTCCCTCCCTGAAAGCGCCAGCGGGAAATCTGTTCGCGCACTTTTCTGGTCAGTGACAGCACGGACGCCACAGCACTACGAGCATGGAGCCCGCTGCGATCATCGCTGCACTTATGGCCGTTGTCAACTCCTCGCACTGTATCATCCACTTCTTCCACAGTCAGCTGCTGAGAAATCGGGTGAGGAGGCTCCTGCAGCGCGGTGAGGACATGAAGTCTCAGAGTGGCACAGACCTCTCAGAAAGCATGGGATCCTGCGCCGAGGACATCATGGTAGCAATGGGTCATGTTCATGCTGTGGAACGGCGATTCTGGGCCCGGGAAACAAGCACGGACTGGTGGGACCGCATAGTGCTGCAGGTCTGGGATGAATCACAGTGGCTGCAAAACTTTCGCATGCGTAAGGGCACTTTCCTTGAACTCTGTGACTTGCTGTCCCCTGCCCTGAAGCACAAGGACACCCGGATGCGAGCAGCCCTCACTGTGCAGAAGTGAGTGGCCATAGCCCTCTGGAAACTTGCAACGCCAGACAGCTACCGGTCAGTAGTGAACCACTTTGGCGTGGGCAAATCTACCGTGGGGGTTGCTGTGATGCAAGTAGCCCACGCAATCGCTGAGCTACTGCTCTCAAAGCTAGTGACCCTGGGAAACGTCCAGGTCGTCATAGATGGCTTCGTCGCGATGGGATTCCCAAACTGCGATGGGGCTATAGATGGAACTCACATCCCTATCCTGGGACTGGCCCACCAGGCCAGCCAGTATATTAACCGAAAGGGCTACTTTTCAATGGTGCTGCAAGCACTGGTGGACCATAGGGGACGTTTGACCAACATCAGCGTCGGATGGCCGGGCAAGGTTCATGACGTGCGTGTTTTTAGGAACTCTGGTCTGTTTAGACGTCTGCAGGAAGGTACTTTCTTCCCGGACCACAAAATAACTGTTGGGGATGTGGAGATGCCTACAGTGATCCTCGGGGACCCAGCCTACTCGCTAATGCCCTGGTCATGAAGCCCTATACAGGCACCATGGACAGTGACAAGGAACTCTTCAACTACCGGCTGAGCAAGTGCAGAATGGTGGTGGAGTGTGCTTTCGGAAGTCTCAAGGGGAGATGGAGGAGCTTACTGACTCGCTCGGATCTCAGCGAAACCAATATCCCCATTGTTATTGCAGCTTGCTGTGTGCTCCACAATCTCTGTGAGAGCAAGGGGGAGACCTTTATGGAGGGATGGGAGGTTAAGGCAAATCGCCTGGCTGCTGATTACGCTCAGCCAGACAGCGGTGCGATTAGAAGAGCCCAGTGGGAAGCGCTGTGCGTCCGGGAGGCTTTGAAAGCTAGGTTCCTCGGTGAGCGGGGTAACCTCTGACTGTTACTTTTGTTTACAGAGAAGCTGAACCTGCCCCTGTTTCTTTACCCAGTTACTGTTGACTCTCCTCTGCAGTTACATACCCCGTTCACCCCGTTTCCCCCCTTCCAACACACATGTAAAAATAAAATCCATGTTTCATTGTTACTTAACAACGTTTTCTTTATTAATGACTTTGCATTAAAGGGTTGAAACTGGGACGCAGACTGTGCTGGGTAGGGTGTGTAGTGATGTAAAGACCGCTTCTAAACTCGAGGAATGACAGGCTCCTGCTCCTAGAGCAGTCCGCAGTGCCGGACTGGTTGTTTCAACAGAGCCTGCCATCCCTCCTCTTTGGGACTCTGTGTGCGGGGGCTATGTGACCTTGCGGCGGGGGAGGACGGTTACAGATATCCCCTGCTGCGTGGCTCTGTGGTCCAGGACAAGGACCGCTGCATAAGATCTGTAACCGCCCTCCCCCGCTACAAAGTCACGTCCCCCCCCACCCACACAGAACCTGGAAACCACCTCCCATACTGACCAGGGTGCCTACTGACTGCACTGTGTGTGTGACCTGCTGCTGATCCTGCCCCCATGTCTGTACTCTGGTAAAGGTGACTGTCCTGTCCAATTACCAACCCCCTTCCCCACCCCCCCCCTTCAAACACAGTCTTCTGTTAAAAAAGCATGACGGAAACAGTAATTAACAGCAAAGTATTTTTAATAATTAACTAGACAGTTAGGGGATGAAACTGGGATTGGGGCTTGGGTGAGTCTGGAAGGGAAGGACTTCTCAAAATTTAGGGTATGAGAGCTTTTGGGTACTTGAGCACTCTGCTGGGGTGCAGTGACAGTTTTAACGCACCACCGGCACCCCTCCTTCTGGTTATTTTGGGTGAGGGGGGTATGGGACTTTGTGGCGGGGGAGGGCGGTTGCAGATACACTGCGGGGGGGCTCTGTCCTCCTGCCTGCGGTCCTGCAGAACATCCACAAGGCGCCGGAGCGTGTCCGTTTGCTCCCTCATTAGTCCAAGCAGCTGGGACACAGACCCAGTGACCCCTGCACCACCCTGGGAGGGGAGTGGGGTCGAGTGGTCAGAGCAGGGAGGGGGCTGGGCACCAGGACCCCTGGGTTCTATCCCTGGCTCTGGGAGTGGAGGGGGTCTAGAGCAGGAGGACTGGGAGACAGGACTCCTGGGTTCCATAGGGGAGACTGTTTTTTCCTGGGCTCCCCTCCCTAGAGATCCCAGCCCAGCCCCCTAGTGGAGAGTGAGTGGGAACAGGGGAAGTTGCTCTCCCACTTCAGAAACATGATTCAACCCCCGCCCCCCACCATGGGCTGTGACATCATGGACCCGCCCCCCAGGCAGACAGTAGAAGCCCCACCCCATCAGAGAAGGGGGGGTCTAGTTGCACCCACAACAATCCCACTCATGGTTGCAAAGAAACCCCACAAACCACTGCTAGGACAGGATCTGCTGCTCCCACTGCTTTCTTTTTCACCATGAGCTGCTCCCCGCCAGGCACCACACCCCATTCACACGCCTTTGGGCAATATGCAGCTCAGTGGCAATCACTGCCCCGAAGTGACTCCGGTGCAGGCACCCACAGCACGAACTCCCCACACCGGATTCTGTCCACACGCAGAGAATTCTCTCCGCCGGGCTCCTTCGGTTCCTCTCGCTGCTCTCCGTCCTGCCGCCAGACACTGCTCATCTGCATAACCCCGCCCATGGACACGTGACACCTTCTGTCCTTTTAGTCTGGAGGGAATGAGTTGTCTGCAGGGAGTGAGCACGTCACCGCACATCACAGCCCCAGCGCACGTCACAGCCGCCGGGCGGGGATTGTCTGTGAGCCCCGCGCTGGGGGCGGGGCTTCAGGGAGAGACCCAGCCCCATAGACGGCCTGGGGCAGGGAGCTATTGGGGGAGGGGATGGGGGGAGAAGGGGGAAGGGAGAGACCCACCCCCATAGACCTGCAGGGGCAGGAGATCTTGGGGTCAGGAGGGGAGAAGGGGGATTGGCAGAGACCCAGCCTGGGGTGCAGGAGAAATGGGGTGGGGTGGAGGGAGACATGTTGGGTGGGGGTGGGGTGTGTGAAATGTTGGTCCAGGGAAACTGAGTCACTCCCAGGACATCGTGTGCAGGGGGGAGCACAGGGGCAGGGAGAGAGCCCCAGCCCCAGCCCCACAGAGCCCCAGAGGGATATTGGGGGCAGGGGAGGGGATGGAGGAAGGAGACACCCAGCCCCATAGACCCCCAGAGGCAGGAAATGAGGGGAGAAGGGGAGAGGGAGGGATCCAGCCCTATAGACCTGTAGGGGCCGGGAGATATTGGGGGCAGGAGGGGAGAAGGGGGGTTGGCAGAGACCCAGCCCGGGGTGCAGGGAAATGGGCTGGTTTGGAGGGAGCTGGGGAGGAGAAGAGACACAGGGCAGGACACATGCTGGGACAGGGAAACTGACTCACTCCGAATACATGCGGAGCAGGGCAGGGCGGAGGCAGATCATGCTGGTCCCAGGGGAATTTCGGGGGGGTTCTGATTCCCCACTCAGCCGGGGGGCTCCCCTCTGGGCTGAGGAGCCCTGGGGTGGGCGGGTGCAGGGGCTGGGTGTGTGTGTCAGGCTGGGGGAGCTGCCTGGGCAGAGGGGCTGGAACCAGGGGCAGCTCCAGGCACCAGCACACCCAGCGCCTGGTTGGGGGACAAGCTGCAGGGGGGGGGCTCTGCTGGTCACCGCGAGGGCAGCAGGCACCCCAGCCCCTCCCCCACTCTACCTCCCTCCCCTCCCAGAGCTGGGGGAGAACCCAGGAGTCCTGGCTCCCAGCCCTGCCCCTCCCCCGTATTTCCATATGGCTCCATCCAACAGCCCCCCCCGGGTGGGGAGAGACGAGGCCAAGGGAGAAGCAGGCGGGGGGGGGGGGGGGGGGGGCAGGGCCGGGCGAGACTCCGGGACAGGCGAGTTCGCGTCAGGAGCCGCAGGGGGGCGGAGCGGGGCTGAGGAGTTGTGAGGGGAGGTGTCAGGTTGACCCAGGGCCCCGCCCTTCCCTGGGCTCGAGAGGATGGAGGCGCCCCGGGGCAGGCTGGGAGTTGTAGTTCCTGGCTCGTCTCAGAACGGAAGTGACGAGTCGGTTGCTCGGACAACGCGCCCCCTCCCGGTGCACACTGGGAAGCGTAGTTCTCTGTCTCTCTCACACGCGGCCTCTATTGGAGGAGGGGCCGTAACGCGTCACTTCGCCGCGCCGCTCCCTGATTGGCGGAGAGAGCGCGGGACAGAGATTCGGCGCGTGGCGGGAGGCCCCGGTTCCCTCGCCCCGAGCGCGCTGCGGCCGTTGGGATCCGTGGGATCCAGGCGGGGGGGGCACAGGGCAGGGGCAGGAATTCAGTCTCTGGCGGCGGGGGCCTCCCCCCCGCGGGTCTCCGGGCACTTCGGCGGCGGGTCCCGGAGCGGCAGGGCCCTCCCCCCCCCGCCCCCGCCGAGTTACCGCCGGAGACCGAGCTGCACTTCGGCGGCGGGTCCCGCTGCGGCGGTAACTCGCCAGTGGGGGGGGTCCTTTCGCCCCGGAGCGGAAGACGCTCCTGGGCCCGGCCCCGCAAGGGTTTTCCAGGCCCCCCGGAGCGAGGGAAGGACCCTGCTCCAGGGGCCCCGAAAACTCCAGTGGGGGCCCCTGTGGGGTCCGGGGCCTGGGGCAAATTGCCCCACTTGCCCCCCCCGGGCGGCCCTGCCCCACATACACCTCAGTCACTCATTCACACGCTGAGCTAGTTCTTCAGGGGCCCCCACTGCCCGCCAAACTCCTCCATCCAGGAGCCCCGTGGGCCTGTGGCCGGGAAGTGGGGGAAGCTCCCCTTTTGGCTGGGCTGGCGGTGGGTGTTAATCTTTTCCTGGCTTGTGTGTGCTGAGCTCACAAAGGCTTTTTGCTCCCTCGGGGTGGGGGTGGTTTTGGCCAAAGGTGACGTGGTTTGGTAGCCCGGTGGATGCCGCGGGGTGTCTGGAATGGGGCGTGTGTGTTTCCATCGTGCCCCTTCCCCTCTGCCTGCAGAGCTGAGCACAGACAGGTCTGAGGAGCAGAGCAGGAGCTCTGGGAAGGAGAAGAGCAATATGAAGATGGAGTCTAAGATGAGGCCAGGTGACTTCTGTGGAGGGAGACATGCTGGACAGCGCCAAGGATTGGGGAGACAACCAGGTGTGAGCCCAGGGCTCAGATTTCTAATTGTAGCTGTGATGGCAGAATGGGAGGAGGGTTGAAGCCGGAGCCCTGGGGTGTGGGAGTAGTGAGAAGAGGAGCCTCGCCACCATTGCTTTTTCTTTTGTGTTGTGTTTCATACCAAGAGAAAATAAATCGCGGGGACGGAGTCCAGCCCTGAGGTGAGATGGAAAGTGAGCGAGAGCAGTGACAGCGTGAATCCTGTTGATGCCAGGCAAGACCTACCCAGCTGGGATGAGAGTAGCTGTCTCTGTCGGTGAGATATGTATCTGGTTTGGGAAGGGCTCTGGTCACAGTCCTCCTGGCTCCAGGCAGGGACTTCCCGTTACCTGGGTGTGGGTTTCCAGACTAGCTGTGGCTTCAAGGGAGATGATGTTGCCATTTGCAAGGGCTGATCATCTCTCTGGCCAGGAGTGGTGTGTGCTCCATAAGAACATAAGAAAGGCCGTACCGGGTCAGACCAAAGGTCCATCTAGCCCAGTATCTGTCTACCGACAGTGGCCAATGCCAGGTGCCCCTGAGGGAGTGAACCTAACAGGCAATGATCAAGTGATCTCTCTCCTGCCATCCATCTCCATCCTCTGACGAACAGAGGCTAGGAACACCATTCTTACCCATCCTGGCTAATAGCCATTTATGGACTTAGCCACCATGAATTTATCCAGTCCCCTTTTAAACATTGTTATAGTCCTAGCCTTCACAACCTCCTCAGGTAAGGAGTTCCACAAGTTGACTGTGCGCTGCGTGAAGAAGAACTTCCTTTTATTTGTTTTAAACCTGCTGCCTATTAATTTCATTTGGTGACCCCTAGTTCTTGTATTATGGGAATAAGTAAATAACTTTTCCTTATCCACTTTCTCAACATCACTCATGATTTTATATACCTCTATCATGTCCCCCCTTAGTCTTCTCTTTTCCAAACTGAAGAGTCCTAGCCTCTTTAATCTTTCCTCATATGGGACCCTCTCTAAACCCCTAATCATTTTAGTTGCTCTTTTCTGAACCTTTTCTAGTGTGGGAAAAGGAATGTGAGATGTTTGGGCTTCTGGGACGAGTTGATTGTGTTGGGAAAGTTAGACAGGTGTGTAGGATGATAATTATCCTATGAGGTCACAGCTGTGCCTGTGTAGATCTAATTAACCTGTTAGTCGTTGCCTGATTGCCTAATAAGATAATTGTATATAAGCGCCTGCTGGCATGGAATAAAGAGTTCTCTCTCTGCTTGTGACCACACTTGACTGTTAGACTTCGTTCCTGTTCCTGTGATGCAACAAATGGTGACCCCGATGTGATGCAACAAATGGCGGAGAAGCTGCGGGCTATAGTATCGGTTGCCTGAAAAAGAGAAAAGAAAAAAAAAAAAAAAAAAAAAAAAGGGGGAGACGCACCTGGGTCTCAGTGACAAGCGGCTGGGAACCGCAGGACGCCCAAAAAGGGAGGCGCAGGATGCCCGAAAAGAGGGGCGCATTTGAGTACAGTGACAAGCGGCTGGGAACCGCAGGACGCCCAAAAAGGGAGGCGCAGGACGCCCGAAAAGAGGGGCGCATTTGAGTACAGTGACAAGCGGCTGGGAACCGCAGGACGCCCAAAAAGGGAGGCGCAGGACGCCCGAAAAGAGGGGCGCATTTGAGTACAGTGACAAGCGGCTGGGAACCGCAGGACGCCCAAAAAGGGAGGCGCAGGACGCCCGAAAAGAGGGGCGCATTTGAGTACAGTGACAAGCGGCTGGGAACCGCAGGACGCCCAAAAAGGGAGGCGCAGGACGCCCGAAAAGAGAAAAGAGGGGCGCATTTGAGTATAATGCTAAGCGGCTGGGAGCCGCAGGATGCCCGAAAAGGGAGGCATACCCGAACCTAGAGGTAAGCAGCTATATGGGAACCATTGTGTCAGCGGAGCAGGAGACTGTCAAGATGGTGAGCGTGCTGTCCAGGCGCCTGGGGAAATGCTCCCTGTTGGGCGCCCGCGTTTCTACGCCCAGCTCCTTGGCAGACAGGATGCTGGGGACAGCCCGGATCCCTGTGTTGCAGGTAGAGCTCAGCAGAGTGTTTTTTCCACCTGGCTTTGTATGAGGGCGGTCGGTGCAGGGAGCAGGGAGAGGAGAATAGCACGATGCCCAGCTTCCCAGACCTGAACCGCTCACAGCTCCATCCAGGACAGAGAGTTTGCATCGCCTATGGCGGGCGGGAGTGCGCTGGCTTGATAGAGCAGCACAATCAGCTGAACGATGAGGTGCAAGTGTTGTTCCTGGAGCAGGGAGTGCACACCTGCTGGGAGCTTTATTATGTACATCTGACTTGTTTCCTCTGCACTAATGTCTCGTTTGTGCTGATTGTGTGACACAGAGGATGTGAGACTGGTTGAGATGCAAAGATCGCCGTGGAACCAGAGCCCCCGGAGGAGAACTATTTGCTAGCTCTGTCAGGATTTTTCTTGTTTGAAATGATTTTTTGCTGTGTTTGAAAGAGATTTTGTGTTGGTTGTATAGCATTCAGTGTACCATGCAATTATTATTTAGAGTGTGTAAAAAAAAAAAAAAAAAAAAAAAAAATTGTTGTTTTGTGTTGTCTGTTTTCTGGCCAGAATTATTGTTGTGTTGTTATGTGGTTTGATGTGTTTTCTTTAGAATTCCCCCACCCTCAGTGTCAGTTTGATCACCTGACACTTGAGGGATATTTTGGTAATTTAATAGAGAGGGGGGAATCCTGCAGAATTTACATCATTTGTTTGTTGTGTTTTGTTTTTGTTTGTTTGGTGTTTCTACCTTTGCTAATATGAAAATTAAATCCTCTTTTCATGTTAAGGATTTAAGAAAGGTTTTGGAAGTTGTGTCTTCTGTGATAAATGTTATAATTTGTAGCTAATTAATCTGTGATATGTTAAGGATTGCATGGTCATAGGTTGGTTCTATAAAGTTTTAATTTTGGTTTGTGATAGGTTATAGTATTATGTTGTCATGAGTTGGAAATGTTTTGTTAATACCTTTATTCTTCTCTTTTCTCTTCCTTTTTCCTTTTCCCTTTCCTTTTGATTTTGAATACAGGGGGGAGATGTGGGAAAAGGAATGTGAGATGTTTGGGCTTCTGGGACGAGTTGATTGTGTTGGGAAAGTTAGACAGGTGTGTAGGATGATAATTATCCTATGAGGTCACAGCTGTGCCTGTGTAGATCTAATTAACCTGTTAGTCGTTGCCTGATTGCCTAATAAGATAATTGTATATAAGCGCCTGCTGGCATGGAATAAAGAGTTCTCTCTCTGCTTGTGACCACACTTGACTGTTAGACTTCGTTCCTGTTCCTGTGATGCAACAAATGGTGACCCCGATGTGATGCAACATTCTAGTGCTAGAATATCTTTTTTGAGGTGAGGAGACCACATCTGTACACAGTATTCAAGATGTGGCCGTACCATGGATTTATATAAGGGCAGTAATATATTCTCAGTCTTATTCTCTATCCCCTTTTGAATGATTCCTAACATCCTGTTTGCTTTTTTGACCGCCTCTGCACACTGCGTGGACATCTTCAGAGAACTATCCACGATAACTCCAAGATCTTTTTCCTGACTCGTTGTAGCTAAATTAGTCCCCATCATGTTGTATGTATAGTTGGGGTTATTTTTTCCAATGTGCATTACTTTACATTTATCCACATTAAATTTCATTTGCCATTTTGTTGCCCAATCACTTAGTTTTGTGAGATCTTTTTGAAGTTCTTCACAATCTGCTTTGGTCTTAACTATCTTGAGTAGTTTAGTATCATATGCAAACTTTGCCACCTCACTGTTTACCCCTTTCTCCAGATCATTTATGAATAAATTGAATAGGATTGGTCCTAGGACTGACCCTTGAGGAACACCACTAGTTACCCCTCTCCATTCTGAGAATTTACCATTAATTCCTACCCTTTGTTCCCTGTCCTTTAACCAGTTCTCAATCCATGAAAGGACCTTTCCTTTTATCCCATGACAGCTTAATTTACGTAAGAGCCTTTGGTGAGGGACCTTGTCAAAGGCTTTCTGGAAATCTAAGTACACTATGTCCACCGGATCCCCCTTGTCCACATGTTTGTTGACCCCTTCAAAGAACTCTAATAGATTAGTAAGACACGATTTCCCTTTACAGAAACCATGTTAACTATTGCTCAAGAGTTTATGTTTTTCTATGTGTCTGATAATTTTATTCTTTACTATTGTTTCAACTAATTTGCCCGGTACCGACGTTAGACTTACCGGTCTGTAATTGCCGGGATCACTCCTAGAGCCCTTTTTAAATATTGGCGTTACATTAGCTAACTTCCAGTCATTGGGTACCGAAGCCGATTTAAAGGACAGGTTACAAACCTTAGTTAATAGTTCCGCAACTTCACATTTGAGTTCTTTCAGAACTCTTGGGTGAATGCCATCTGGTCCCGGTGACTTGTTAATGTTGAGTTTATCAATTAATTCCAAAACCTCCTCTAGTGACACTTCAATCTGTGACAGTTCCTCAGATTTGTCACCTACAAAAGCCAGCTCAGGTTTGGGAATCTCTCTAACATCCTCAGCCGTGAAGACTGAAGCAAAGAATCCATTTAGTTTCTCCGCAATGACTTTATCATCTTTAAGCGCTCCTTTTGTATTTTCATCGTCAAGGGGCCCCACTGGTTGTTTAGCAGGCTTCCTGCTTCTGATGTACTTAAAAAACATTTTGTTATTACCTTTGGAGTTTTTGGCTAGCCGTTCTTCAAACTCCTCTTTGGCTTTTCTTATTACACTCTTGCACTTAAGTTGGCAGTGTTTGTGCTCCTTTCTATTTGCCTCACTAGGATTTGACTTCCACTTTTTAAAGGAAGTCTTTTTATCTCTCACTGCTTCTTCTACATGGCAGAAAGTTGGATCCATGAGGGTGACTCCCTGTTCTGAGTTTCTTTCTTCCTCTGAGGTTTCTATCTCTGTGTTGGCCAACTTACACTCAAACTCTCTCTCTCCTTTCATGGACACCTGTCATGTTCAGTTGCCTGCATCCTCTTCCTCTGCTCCCCCTCCCCCAGTCTCCTATGGGCTCAGCTGGGTCCATCTGCCCCCGGGCAAGGTCTCTGCCATATTGGAAAGGATGTGTCCTGCCTGCCAGGATAAGGGGGTTGCTCCTCCCACCCTCTATCTTCGGGGAGACCTCATTGGTGTAACTGGGTCACAGCATGAGTGGCCAGTTATGTCTTTGGGGCTGTGGGGTCTGAGACTGAGAGAGGTGGGCTCACGGTCATGGCTTTGGGCACAGGAGAAGTGGGGCTGGGATCAGAGATGCCCAGAACCCTCCTTATCACCTGCTAGCTCTATTACTGCATCACCCAAAAGCCTCGCTCAGGGTCCACTATGCCTCCTTGTGCTGGACACTGCAAGGACAATCAAAGGGACAGCAGGATGCATGAGGAAATAGATGAGTGTGTGAGGCAGATGGGTGAAGGGGGGTGTGTGGCATACATTGGGGACGGACGGGGGTTGAGAGTTGGACGGACAGCGGGACAGATGGAGAGCTGCAGGGACGGATGGTGACGTCACAGGCTGGCCCTGTCATCTCCTGCCCCCATCTGCCCGTCTGACTCTGCCCCTGTCTCTCGCAGGCAGCACTCAGCACAGTCTGGCCCTGTTGTTACACTGGTGCCTACATCCAGCGCACACCTGTGTGTTATGTGCTCCTGGAGAGCTCAGGCAGGGACAAGCGTGCGGCTCACAGCTGCTGAACCAGCTACTCCAAAACTGCCACAGATCTCCCCCTCCTTGGGCAGCAAGACCCTGGCCGGGGGGTTCCCTGTCCCTCCTCGCTGCCAAAGCAGCCTGCTCAGCACAGAGACCGAGGTCACCTGCCTCCGCCCAGCCTCTAGCTGGAGCTGCTCCAGCCCCGAATTGCTGGTATCCAGCCTGGCCGGAGTTGGTGCGATGTCCTAGCGGAGTCCGTTCTTTCTCCCCGGTAGATGACGAT
Source organism: Mauremys mutica (assembly GCF_020497125.1). NCBI lineage: Eukaryota > Metazoa > Chordata > Testudines > Geoemydidae > Mauremys > Mauremys mutica. The sequence continues at coordinate 133,777,378 of NC_059077.1, forward strand.
TTTCCCCACTGCAGTTAGTTGCTCTTTCTCTGCTTCCCCATAGCCCCTCCCCAGTGATAGTGACCCCTGCTGGCCAGGCACGGGAGTGTCCTGTAGGTGCCTTCTTGTAGGAGCAGTGACTCCTGGTGGTGAGGGGCAGCAATGCCTGGCATGTATCCCCCTAGCATTGCTGCAGCGCCCCCTGGTGGCCACTGAGGGCAGTTGCCTATGTGACCCCACCACTGCCATTGTGCCAGTGAGCACTGGTGGGTAGTTGAGGCAGGGCCCTGTATATATATAAGACATTGGGGCAGTGCCCTCTGTGTATCCCACTCTCATCTCGGTGACTCGTGTTGTCCCAGTGGGGCAGTCCCCTGTGTGTATTTACTCCCCCCAACCCCTGCATTGGGCCAGTGAGCACTGGTAGCCAGAGGAGTCAGTGCCTGAGGTGTGTTCTTCACCTCCCCCAAGGTGGCAGGGTGCCTGGGTGGCCGTGTCAGGCAGTGCCCTGGGTATCTTCCAACCCCTTTGTGGCAGTGAGCCCTGCTCCTGGTGTGTGTCACTCCCCCACTAGGGATGTGCACTGGTGGCCAAGTATGGCAGTGCCCTGTGTGTAGCCCCCTCTCTCCCTGCCCCCGCCCCCCAGGGTGACCAGATAGAAAGTGTGAAGAATCGGGACGGGGTGGAGGGTAATAGGCACCTACATAAGAAAAAGCCCCGAATATTGGGACTGTCCCTATAAAGTGGGGACATCTGGTCACCCTATCCCCTCTACCCCTGTGCCAGGTATGGCAGGCACTGATCCCTGGCATCTCTGTGGGGCAATACCCTCTGTATATCCCCCAATTGGGGCAGTGACCCCTGCTGGTCAGGTGGGGGCAGTGCCCTGTGTGTTTGTCCCCCCTATTTAGGTAGTGACCCCTGGTGGCTAAGTGAGGCAGTGGCCTTTGATTTCCTCTTCTCTCCCCAGCCCCCTCTCTCTCTGGGGTAGGGCCCCCAGTTGGAGCACTACCCGATGTGTATCTCTACTAATTGGAGCAGTGACCTCCCTGTGGTGCCCTGGGGTGGCAGTGCCCTATTGGTATCTCCTTCCCCCTCTCCCCACACCATTGTGGTAGTGGCCACTTCAGGCAGTGGCCTGTTTATCATCCCCCCTGCCCCAAACCTCCACCATTGCAGCAGTGCCCCCGGTGGCCATGTGTGGCAGTGCCCTGCATGTATCCCCCCCCCAGACATTGCTGCAGTGACCCCAGGTGCCCAGTTTGAGTAGTAGCCTGTGTGTACTTCACCTCTTGGGACAGTAACGTGTGGGGCCATGTAGGGCAGTGGCCTGTATGTACCATCTCCTCTGGAGCAGTGACCACTGGTGTCTTGGTGCTAAGATGCAGCCACCTCTGGGGTACATGGTGGGGCTGTTTACAGGACAATGGGGACAGGCCCCCACGTTCCAGGAAGTAGGGGAATGTCTGGTGTTCGGGGCAGAGCGTTCCACCTTCTATTGAACTGTGATGCTCTGAGCACCTTTTCCCTGCATGAAGAAGACCCTGTGTGGCCCCAAAGCTGGTCCAGTAACAGGTATCACTTCACCTGCCTTGTCTCCCTGGTATTCTGGCCAGTGTCCAACTTCCCCTTCCCTGTTGGTCCTCAAACCTCCTCCAAGCAACCCCCACCCCCGTCCCTTAAGATGCCAAACCTCCCCTGGAGCCCAACCCGGGGGGGGGGGTGGCACCCCACCTGAAAACCCTATGGCACCATGGGAGTGGTAGTGTCCACTGCCTCCATCTCCCAGCAGCCAGGACAGGCCCCACAGCACCATGGGAGTGGTCGTGTCTCCTGCTTCCATTTCCTGACAGCCGCTGCCAGGCAGGGCCCAGACTTCCCGTTTCTGGTGCGAGTCCGGAAGCAGATGCTGCCATGAGGCGATGCTGGGAAGGGTGGTGCTGGTGTCAGGAGAAAGCAGGAGGAGTAGGTGGGGTCTGTGCTACTGTCCCCCTAATCCCTGCTCTCCCCCTCTGGCACCCAACCCTGAAGCTCTGCACCCCTAACCGTGTGCCCCCTCCAGTTCCCCTAACCCCTGCCTCCTCCCGCACCCGTAATCCCTGCACTGTGCCCCCTTTTCCCCTAACCCCTGCACCCCCTCCTGTGCCCACTTGGGGAAACTGACCTGGATGCACAGAGTAGCTGGCATTGCTGCTCGCTCCCCCCGGCCCCCCTGAACACTGCTCCTCCGCACATCGCTAGGGGGCTGTGAGAGGGGGGCACGGAGGAACATTGGGGGCAGCAGTATCCGCTCATCACCGCTATCTCCCCCTTCTCTTCCCCTCCCTCCCCCCATGCTCCTATGCCGGGAGAAATCTGGACACCACCCCAAGCAGCGCTCCCCTGCCAGCCGGGAGCAGTTTCTGACTTTACACCAGCCGCACACACCTCTCTGCTACCGTACAGCACCGCCCTTGACCATGGTACCCCTGGGCAATTCCCTGGTGGCCCCCACCCCAAAGGCTGGCCCTGGCTATGGGCTTCAGAGGGAGTGACCAGACCAGGCGGCCATGGAGAGCTCCAGCCCCTGTTCTCCCCTCCGAGCTGCTAGCAGTCAGAGGCCAGGGACATGCTTCCATGCTGATGACAGGTACTGCTCGATAACGATTCAAAGTACATTCATAGTCCTCATCTGAGTCAGATGCCACCCACCGAAGATTGATTTTCCTGTCTAGTGGTTCAGGTTCTGTAGTGTCTGCATCAGAGCGTTGCTCTTTGAGGACTTCTGACAACGTTTCACACCTCGTCCCTCTTGGATTTTGGAAGGCTCTTCAGATTCTTAAACCTTGGGTCGAGTGCTGTAGCTGTCTCTAGAAATCTCACGTTATACCTTCTTTGCATTTTGTCAAATTTGCAGTGAAAGTGTTCTTAAAGTGAACAACATGTGCTGGGTCATCACCCAAGACTGCCATAAAATGAAATATATGGCAGAATGCGGATAAAACCATGGAGCAGGAGACATACAGTTCTTCATCAAGGTCTTCAGTCACAAATTAACACATTTTTTTAACGAGCGTTATCAGCATGGAAGCATGTCCTCTGGAATGGTGGTTGAAGTATGAAGGCATATGGATGTTAGCATATCTGGCACGTTAATACCTTGCAACGCTGGCTACAAAAGTGCCATGAGAGAGCCTGTTCTCACTTTTAGGTGACGTATATAAGACACGGGCAGCATTATCTCCAGTAAATGTAAACAAACTTGTTTGTCTCAGCGATTGGCTGAACCCGAAGTAGGACTGACTGGACTCTAAAGTTTTACATTGTTTTCTTTTTGAGTGCACTTATGCAACAAAAAAAATCTACATATGCAAGTTGCACTTTAATGATAAAGAGATTGCACTATAGTACTTTATATTTTACAGTGTAAATATTTGTAATAAAACTATATATAGTGAGCACTATACACTTCGTATTCTGTGTTGTAATTGTGTCAGCAACCTGCCCAGTTGCCTCGCTGCCAGGGGATGCAGACATTTCTGTAAGGCACATAAAGGGGCTATTTGGTGTTGAAGCAAATGCGAGGAATGTGCATTTATGAGAGGGAATTTCCATCTCTTCAGTAGCTGTACATCAGGGCCCCGATGGCCTAATAGATAAGGCATTGGCTTCCGAAGCCAGCGATTGTGGGTTCAAGTCCCATCTGGGGTGAAAATCTACTTTCTTCCTGTATATTGCAAGGTAAACCTTGGCCTTATATTAAACAAGGAAGCTGGGAGATGTTTGAGCACAAAGTCCTGGATCTTGGGAACAATCACCAAGGGATATTAGAAGGCTCAGTCTGGTGACTGAATGGATGCAACCCCCCCACCCCCCCTCCCAGGGTAGTCCCATCTGAGAACCAGGATCCATGGAGCAACATTCCCCTCCTGCCCTGACAGGTGGGCTGTGCAGATTATGGTGGAGGGCAGCAGGAGAGGAGGTTGCACTAGTGCTGCCTGGGCTGTATCTGCACCAAAGATAAATGGAGGGGGTCATGCAGCCTGTGCCTGAAACTCCACAGTGCTATAGTTCACTCCCAGAACAAGTCAAATCCTGCACCAAGGATGGTGAATTCCCATGTGAGCACACAGTGCCCCTGTCCACCACACATGCTGCACACACATCAACTGCACCAAAAGAGACACAAACTGCACACTGAGGAGATAGCTGGTTTGTTTCCAGGTTGGTTTTATTTCCAAAGGTACTGAAGTGTGGGGTCTCTTCTTTTTCCGTGGGCAGAAACGCAATGGAGGAGAATCTCACATCCCTTAGCTGCCAGGTGACAGTGGCAGGAAGAAAATGCACTGCAATGAAATTTAAAAAAACATAATATTTAACAATGAGAAGTAATTAAATAAAAATAATCCAATGGACGCACATGCCGGTGGCTTGTTCCCACCCCAGAGAATGAGAAGCAGGGAGTGTGTGAAAGGCAGGTGGTTAAGTCTGAGGGAGCATATTCATAGTTTGTATAAGTTAAATTATAGCAGACCGCTACAAAATACTCCATTTGGTAACATCAGTACAGATTATAGAAATCTACAAGCAATACAGCCATACACAGTTAAGACAGGGTGTCCACTTAATACCAGAGTTCCCACAGCCAAATAGCTGGAAGTCCCTTCACAGTCACTGCTAAACAAAACAACATTGTGCAGAACCAAGAGCAGCCCTGCTGTGCCATTAGGAAGGCCTGCAGGAGACGCAGCAAATCCATCTAGGATTCTGTGCTTCTGCTTAGTAGTTACCAAGTGTGATCAATGAAAGGGTGGATGGGTAGCTCCCTTTTTTGGACACCCAGCCAGTAGCTATAAAATTCCTTTGAGGCCTTGTCTACACTATGACTTTAGGTCGAATTTAGCAGCGTTACCGCCATTTAACCCTAGACCCATGCACACGACAAAGCCCTTTTTTTCAACTTAAAGGGCTCTTTAAATCGATTTCTTTACTCCACCTCCGATGAGGGGATTAGCACTGAAATCAGCCTTGCTGGGTCGAATTTAGGGTAATGTGGATGCAATTTGATGGTATTGGCCTCCGGGAGCTATCCCAGAGTGCTCCATTGTGACCACTCTGGACAGCGCTTTCAACTCAGATGCACTGGCCAGGTAGACAGGAAAAGGGTCGCAAACTTTTAAATTTCATTTCCTGTTTGGCCAGTGTGGCGTGCTGATCAGCACAGGTGACCATGCAGAGCTCATGCAGAGCTCATCAGCATGATGTGCACATTGCCGGGGCACATTGCCCGGCCTGTACTCTGTGAGAAGTCTATGACCATGTCTATGTCCTCATCACTCTTGTCACCGCACTGCTGTCACCTCTTTGCCTGTTTTCGCTTTTGCAGATTCTGGTTCTGTGCTGAGAAAAGGCGTGAAACAATTGTCTGCCATTGCTCTGATGGAGGGAGGGGCGACTGACGGCATGGCTTACAGGGAATTAAAATCAACAAAAGGGGTGGCTTTGCATCAAGGAGAAACACAAACAACTGTCACACAGAATGGCCCTCTCAAGGATTGAACTCAAAAACCTGGGTTTAGCAGGCCGTTGATTTCACAAAACAAAGCAGGTAAATTTCTTGTTTTGATCCATCTAGCTTTTACATCTTAGGCTGGTAGCAAACAGTACAGTACAACTGCTAGCCATTGTCATCTCCTGGTTGCTTGGCAGAAGATGGGAATGACCTGGCTGAGTCACTCCCATGTCTGTCCATGCGCCCCAACTGACCTCAGTGAGATCAGCTAAAAGCAAGAACTATTAACACAGAATTCTGTTCAAAGCCAGAGAAGTCTTTCAGGCTCCTTCCTCTTGCTGGTTTCTCTCCTTCCTTCTGTTCAAAGACAGTTCCCTGTACACTCCTAGTTTGCACAAACCCACCCACTGACCTGTGACTAACAATCTCTCGCTGCTAACTCTTCCAGGAAAACAGGCCAAAGAAAGTGTCTGCAAGCGCTGTACCGCAACCCCAATACTCTTTTCAGTTCCTTCCCACAGAACTTTCACTCCAGACCAGTCCAGTGCCTTGCTGTTGCTTGTCTAACCACTGCCAGAGGTGAAAGTAAGCAGGTACGGGCCGGTACGGAGTACCGGTAAGGAAAGGAGGCTGGCTGAGGGAGGGAGAAGCCTGCCCCCTGCATAAGAATAGTTTAAACTCAGCTGTTCCCTGAGCTGTTCAGCCCCCGGGGTTAGGAGCGCTTTCTGGCATTCTTGTTAATTTCACTCACAGTAGCTTGCGGGAGGGAGGAGAGTGTGTTTGACCATGGCAGGGGCAGTCCTCTTCTGCCCCCGGGATGAGAGGAATCTCTCCAATACTAATATACACAACAAATACAAGCATTTGGCTGCACATCTTAAATCCAGAGCTAATAAAAGCAGGTGGAAGGGGAAAATTCACTGTACTGTACTGTCCCCTCTCCCTCTCCTGCAGACAAAGCTCTGCATTCCTCTCCCCCCCCCCCCCCGCCCCCGCCAGCAGGGGCTCTGCTCAGTGCCAGACAGGAAGAAAGCATGGAGCCTAGTGTCTGCAGCCTCGCTGGAGGAGGAGGGAAGACACAGAGAAAAATGTGACAGTCAGTTTTCACTTTTTCAGGCTTATTCCAATAGTAAAGTTTTATTACAGACAGTACTGATAGTAGTAATAGTAGTTTTATTTTCTCTATCTATGTCATGCAATGGGAGGGATCCATGAAGTATGTAGGAGAGGTGGGTTGCTTGCGATTGGACTATATGGGTAAGAAATGTAAATTACTTTCACCCCTGCCCAAACCCCAGGACTCCCAGCCACCTCTGCAGCTGGTAGCTCCAGGGGTGATTTAAAGGGCCCGGCTCCTAGCTTCAGCCAAATCCGCAAGCCCTTTAAATCCTAATTTAAAAGCCCCGGAATTTAAAGGCCCCACCTCTTCCAACAGAGGCCACACCTCCTCCGGTTGAGGAACCATCCCCTCCACTGGACTCTGGAGTACTAGCAAGTCCTTTAAGTCACTTTTATCCCTGACCACTGCACACATATGCTATACCATACCCTGAGCTGATTCCTGACTTGTATGCTCAATACAGCCTTGCTGATCTGTGGTACAATGGATCAGCATGTTGCCGGCTCAAAGAGCCTGAGGCGGAGCAACAGCAGGGTTCGTTGCCCGGTGTGCGTAGCACTAATTGACACACCAGGTGGAGAAGCAAACCAGGTTTATTTGAGCCCAAATAAGGTGCCAGGGAGAAAAAGCATCTCAAATCCTGCACACCCGTACGCAGGCGGGGTCCCAGCATTTATACCCCCCTTGCTTGTGTAAGCCTTTTGTTAGGTTTTCCCCCTCACCCCTCCCTTCCCAACAGCAGTTACTTTAAACATTACATTTCAGCGTGTTAGAAAAGTTCCCATTCGCAAGCTTATCTCTGGCCTTCACAGCACAAACGCATACAGTTTTTCCTCCCCCCTCTCCCCCTCCTTCCCGCCGCTTCTGCTGTTTTAAACTCCTGCATTTGCAAGCTGAGACAGCTGATAGTTACATATTTTGCTTGCAGTCTGTTAGCATCTTAGGCTGGTTAAAGTTCACAGCATGGAAGACCTCTGGTTCACTCAGGCCTGCAGTCACAACTTTGGTTTACTTAGGCCTAGTGACACCAACAAGCATGTTTGTTAACGGAAAGGATGGTGGTTCAAGCCCCTCCAGGGACAGCAGTAAGCTGTGCTACTTCCTTGCTCCCTGAGGCCTGCTGGGAGCCTCAAAGGCCCCATTTTGCTTCCTCTTGGCCTCAGTGCTTTCAGCTGGTGGCCCGAAGAGCGGGCTGGATGCCATTCAGAAACCCATCTCCCAGCAGCCGTGCCGGAGGCTCAGGCTTAATCCTCAAGGCCAAGCCCAAAACCTTTCAGCCGGGAACATTTCGCACCCTTCCTGCCCCCGCCCAAGCGGCAAGGGAGAAGCGGACGAGACACGCTGGCTTGAAGACGCCTCCCTCCCACTTCCCTGTAGGCTGTGCAAAGCTCTTGGCCTGCTTCATGCCTTGTCAGGAAAGTGCGGCCATGCGGCCCAAGCCTGAGTCACGTCCGCAGCCTGGCCCACCCCGGATGACGGCGCGCAGAGCCACGTGCAAGGAGCAGATAAACAATATCCAAGAAAAAGAGCTGGAATTTTTCATCTTATTTTCACCTAGTCCTTACTAAGGAAAGTAGCAAACAATTGCCCTTTGTAAAGAAACACTGCACCGTACTACAGTACAAACCCAAATGAGCACAGCAGGAGGCTATCCCGGCTATCCACATCTGGCCCTGTTTCATTACAAACTTCCTTTCTGTAATGATGTTCTGGTAATAAGGGGGCAATCAGTTGTCAAAGGTAGCTCTTGCCATGGTAGCCAGGTTGCTAGTCATTCTCCCCAAGTATAAGAACATAAGAACGGCCATACCGGGTCAGACCAAAGGTCCATCTAGCCCAGTATTCTGTCTACTGACAGTGGCCAATGCCAGGTGCCCCAGAGGGAGTGAACCTAACAGGCAATGATCAAGTGATCTTCCTCCTGCCATCCATCTCCATCCTCTGACGAACAGAGGCTAGGGACACCATTTTTACCCATCCTGGCTAATAGCCATTTATGGACTTAGACACCATGAATTTATCCAGTTCCCTTTTAAACATTGTTATAGTCCTAGCCTTCACAACCTCCTCAGGTAAGGAGTTCCACAAGTTGACTGTACGCTGCGTGAAGAAGAACTTCCTTTTATTTGTTTTAAACCTGCTGCCTATTAATTTCATTTGGTGACCCCTAGTTCTTGTATTATGGGAATAAGTAAATAACTTCTCCTTATCCACTTTCTCAACATCACTCATGATTTTATATACCTCTATCATATTCCCCCTTAGTCTCCTCTTTTCCAAGCTGAAGAGTCCTAGCCTCTTTAATCTTTCCTCGTATGAGACCTTCTCCAAACGCCTAATCATTTTAGTTGCCCTTTTCTGAACCTTTCACGGAAACTGATGGACTACAAGACATCAGGAACAGTATCCCCGATAATGTCATGGCAAACCTGGTGGCTGAACTTCGTGACTTTGTCCTCACCCACAACTAGTTCACATTTGGGGACAATATATACCTTCAAGTCAGCAGCACTGCTATGGGTACCCGCATGGCCCCACAGTATGCCAACATCTTTATGGCTAACTTAGAGCAATGCTTCCTCAGCTCTCGTCCCCTAACGCCTCTACTCTACTTGTGCTACATTGATGACATCTTCATCATCTGGACCCATAGAAAAGAGCCCTTGAAGAATTCCACCATGATTTCAACTATTTCCATCCCACCATCAACCTCAGCCTCGACCAATCCACACAAGAGATCCACTTCCTGGACACTACAGTGCTAATAAGCGATGGTCACATAAACTCCACCCTATACCGGAAACCTACTGACCACTATACTTACCTACATGCCTCCAGCTTTCATCCAGGACACACCACACAATCCACTGTCTACAGCTAAGCTCTAAGATACAACCGCATTTGCTCCAATCCCTCAAACAGAGACAAACACCTACAAGCATAGGCGCCGACTCCGTGGGTGCTCTGGGGCTGGAGCAGCTACGAGGAAAAATTGATAGGTGCTCTGCACCCACCAGCAGCTCCCTGCCCCGTCCCCACATCCCAGCTCACCTCCGCCTCTGCTCTGCCTCCTCCCCAGAGCATGCCTCCACGTCCTGCTTCTCCCCACTCCCTTCCAGTGCTTGCGCCATGAAACAGCTGTTTCGCGTGGCAAGCGCTGGGAGGGAGTGGGGAGGAGGAGGAATGCGGCGTGCTTGGGGAAGAGGCGGGGCTGGGGCGGGGATTTGGGGAGGGGTCCAATGGGGGCGGGGCTGGGGGCAGGGGTTGGGAGGTGCAAGCAACAAAAAGTTGGTGCTGTGCCTACAAGATCTCCATCAAGCATTCTTAAAACTACAATACCCACCTGCTGAAGTGACAAAAATGGATTGACAGAGCCAGAAGAGTACCCTGAAGTCACCTACCACAGGACAGGCCCAACAAAGAAAATAACAGAACGCCACTAGCCGTCACCTTCAGCCCCCAACTAAAACCTCTCCAGCGCATCATCAAGGATCTACAACCTATCCTGAAGGATGATCCCTCACTCTCACAGACCTTGGGAGACAGGACAGTCCTCGCTTACAGTCAGCCCCCCCAACCTGAAGCAAGCACACACCACACAACAACAATAATAACCAAGGAACCTATCCTTGCAACAAAGCCAGTTGCCAACTCAGTCCACATATCTATTCAGGGGACACCATCATAGGACCTAATCACATCAGCCACACCATCAGGGGCCCGTTCACCTGCACTTCTACCAACGTGATATATGCCATCATGTGCCAGCAATGCCCCTCTGCCATATACATTGGCCAACCCAGACAGTCTCTACAGAAAACAATAAAAGGACACAAATCAGACGTCAAGAATTATAACATTCAAAAACCAGTTGGAGAAAACTTCAACCTCCCTGGACACTCGATTACAGACCTAAAAGTCGCAATTCTTCAACAAAATAACGTTTCCAAAAAAAATTCCCATGCTAATTTTTCCCCTAGTGTTACTCAAACCTTCTTGTCAACTGTTTGCTATCCCGATTATCACTACAAAAAGTTTTTTTTTCTCCTGCTGATAATATCCCACCTTAATTGATTAGTCTTGTTAGAGTTGGTATGGCAACCCCCATTTTTTCATGTTCTTTGTATATATATTTTCCTACTGTATTTTCCACTGCATGCATCTGATGAAGTGGGTTTTAGCCCACGAAAGCTTATGCCCAAATAAAGTTGTTAGTCTCTAAGGGTACGTCTACACTACAAGACTATTTCGAATCTACTTAATTCGAATTTGTGGAATCGACCTTATGAAGTCGAATTTGTGTATCCACACTAAATACACTAATTCGACTGTCTGAGTCCACAGTAACGGGGCCAGCGTCGACTTTGGAAGCGGTGCACTGTGGGAAGCTATCCCACAGTTACCGCACTCCCCGCTGCCCAGTGGAATTCTGGGTAGAGCCCCCAATCCCTGCTGGGGGAAAAAATGTGTCGAGGGTGGTTTTGGGTAACTGTCATCATTGAACCGTCAATCACGCCCTCCCTCCCTCCCTCCCTGAAAGCGCCTGCGGGCAATCTGTTCGTGCACTTTTCTGCTCAGTGACAGCGCGGGCGCCACAGCACTTTGAGCACGGATCCCGCTGCAGTTATGGCCGTTGTCAACTCCTCGCACCTTATCGTCCACCTCTTCCACAGTCAGCTGCTGAGAAATCGGGATACTTTTCAATGGTGCTGCGAGCACTGGTGGACCATGGGGGACGTTTTACCAACATCAACGTCGGGTGGCCAGGCAAAGTTCATGACGTGCGTGTTTTCAGGAACTCTGGTCTGTTTAGACGCCTGCAGGAAGGTAGTTTCTTCCCGGACCACAAAATAAGTCTCGGGGATGTGCAGATGCCTATAGTGATTGTCGGGGACCCAGCCTACCCGCTAATGCCCTGGCTCGTGAAGCTCTGTGCAGGCGCCTTGCACAGCGACAAGGAACTCTTCAAGTCCCAGCGAGCAGTGAGCAGCGTGACCTGTGACTGTTCAGTTTCTTTACAGAGAAGCTGAACCTGCCCCTGTTTCTTTACCAAGTGACTGTTGACTAGCATCTGCAGTTACATACCCCGCCCACCCCGCTTCCCCAACTTCCAACACACGTTTAAAAATAAAATACATGTTCCACTGTAACTTTACAAAGGTTTCTTTATTGATGACTTTGCGTTACAGGGTTGAAACTGGGACACGGACTGTGCTGGGTAGGGTGTGCGGTGATGTAAAGACCGCCTGTAAACTCGAGGAATGACAGGCTCCTGCTCCCAGAGCGGTCTGCAGTGCCGGACTGGATGTTTCAACGGAGCCTGCCATCCCTCCTTTTTGGGACTCTGTGTGCGGGGGCTATGTGGCCTTTTGGCGGGGGAGGACGGATACAGATTCCTCTGCTGCGTGGCTCTGTGGTCCAGGACAGGGACCGTTGCATGAGATCTGTAACCCCCCTCCCCCGCTACAAAGTCACGTACCCCCCCACCCACACAGAACCTGCAAATCACCTCCCATACCGACCAAGGTGCGTACTGACTGCAGTGTGTGTGTGACCTGCTGCTGATCCTGCCCCCATGTCTGTACCCTGGTAAAGGTGATTGTCCTGTCAAATTACCAACCCTCTTCCCCCCCTTCAAACAGTCTCCTCTAAAAGAACATGACGGAAAAAGTAATTAACAGAAAAGTATTTTTTATTATCAACTAGACAGTTAGGGGATGAAACTGGGATGGGGGCTTGGTGAGGCGGGAAGGAAAGGACTTCTCAAAATTTAGGCTATGAGAGCTTTTCGGTACTTGAGCACTCTGCTGGGGTGCAGTGACAGTTTACACGGCCTCTGGCGCCCCTCCTTCTGGTTATTTTGGGTGAGGGGGGTATGGGACTTTGTGGCGGGGGAGGGCGGTTGCAGATACACTGCGGGGGTCTCTGTCCTCCTGCCTGAGGTCCTGCAGAACATGCACAAGGCGCAGGAGCATGTCCGTTTGCTCCCTCATTAGTCCAAGCAGCGTTTGAGTCGCCTGCTTGTCTTCCTCACGCCACCTCTCCTCCCGTTCGCTGTGTGAGCGCTGGTACAGAGAGAGGGTCTCCCTCCACTGGCTCTGCTGGTCCGCCTCGTCTCGGGAGCACCCCATAACTTCAGCGAACATCTCGTCCCCTGTCTTTTTCTTTCGCTGCCTAATCTTTGCCAGCCTCTGTGAGGGGGATGCTGTGGCAGGTCTGGAGACAGTCGAAGCTGTGTGATGGGAAAAAGGGAGTGAATTCCTTGCAAAGATAAATTTTTGCGAAGAATGAACACAGTGTAGTCTGTCTCTGTGAATTCTGGGTTGAGATCCCAGTGCCTGATGGGGCAAAAACCATTTTCGCGGGTGGTTCTGGGTAAATGTCGTCAGTCATCCCTTCCTCCGGGAAAGCTACAGCAGACAATCATTTCAAGCCCATTTTCCCTGGATTGCCCTGGCAGACGCCACAGCGTGGAAACCATGGAGCCTATTTTGCCTTTTGTGCCTGTCACCGTATGTGTACTAGATGCCGCTGACAGAGGCGGTCCAGCAGCGCTACACAGCAGCATGCTTTTGCTTTTGCATGACAGCAGAGATGGTTACCAGCCATACTGTACCATCTACCATACCATAAATTGGTAATAAGATGGGCATGGTTACCAGTCCTTTTGCACTGCACCATTTGCTGCTGTCATAAGTGCCCCTGGCTGCTCTTAGCCAGGGGCGCAAAAGCCAAAATTGGGAATGACTCCCTGAGTCAATTCCTCCTTTTTGGTATCTAAAAATAGAATCATTCCTGTCTAGAATATGGGCAAGTGTACTACAGAACCACTGTATCAGAGAACCAGAGAGCACAGCTGTTCTGTGTCAGATCCTGCATAGATTATGAGCTGTATGCTATTCACAGGGAGTGCTCCTGCAACAACCCCACCTGTTCATTCCATTCTTCCCCAGCCTTCCTGGGCTACCATAGCATTGTCCCCCCACTTGTGTGATGAAGTAATAAAGAATGCAGGAATAAGACACAGTGACTTGTTAGTGAGAAATGAGTGGAAGGCAGCCTCCAGTTGCTATGATAGTCCAGATAGGACATTAAGGAGTGTGGAGGAGAGGAGCCCATCATCCTGCTGCTAGTCCAGGGTCAATTGAATCTTTTCTTTACACATGAAGGGTGGGGGCTGATGGAGCTCAGCCCCCTGTTGCTATGATGACGATGGTTCATAAATTCAGGATTTCCTGAATGACCAGCTAATGGCCATTCAGAGTGACCTTGAGCACCAGGCTTGGCCCACTGCCCTTACAGACACATCAGGAGTATCATCTGATCTGTGGCCATGGAGACATACTTGGAGACTTTCTAGGTGGAAGTGTGGACATTCACACTGCTCCTTCCAAGCATTTGGACCGGTTAGGGTGGGTGTGGGCTCCCACTTACCAAATCCTGCTGGGTCCATGGGGAGGATGCATATGGGACTAAATTATTCACCGAGACATCTGGGAAATTAAACCACTTGGTATACCTACCTGATTTATAGTCAGTGTCCCAATCCCTTAGTTGTTAAATGAACATTCCACTCTTTTGTCCATGCATTCATTTCTGGGTTGGGGGTGACTAAGCTCAAAAGAGTAGTTGTACATAATTCTACAGAACTTCATTGCTTTTTGTCTTTAAAGTTTGAGAAAACTCGCCAAAAGTTTGTTGAGTATTCTCAAAGGGGGGAATTGTTGGTGTCCGTAGGCCTAAGTAAACCAAAGCTGTGACTTTGGGCCTGAGTGAACCAAAGTTCTTCCATGCTGTGAACTTTAACCAGCCTAAGATACCAACAAACAGCAAGCAAAATGTGTCACTGTCATCTGTCTTAGCTTGCAGCTGCAGGACAGTTTGAAACAGCAAAAAGCGGCGGGGAGGCGGGGGAGAAGGGGGAGGAAAATCTGCATGCGTCTGTGCTGTGAAGGCCATAGATAAATCTGCGAATGAGAATCAGTTCTAACAAGCTACATTATAGTGTTAAGTGTAACTGTTGCAAGGGGGAGGGAGGAAGGGGGGAAAACAAGGGGGTATAAATGCTGGGACCCCGCCTGCGTGCGGTGTGCAGGATTTGAGATGCTTTTTCTCCCTGGCACCTTTTTTTTGAGCTCAAATAAACTTGGTTTGCTTCTCCACCCTGGTGTGTTAATTAGTGCGACGCACACCGGGCGACGAACCACCACTGTTGCTGTCCTCGGGCCCTCTGGGCCGGCAACAGGGGGAAATGGGGCAGAACCTGACGGGGGAGGGGGGTGACAGAGAAATGTTCAATAATGTGAGAGAAAAGGGAAATGTGAAAGGATTTTATCTCCATATTTGATAATCACAGACAAAAAAGGGCAAAAACTGGAGATAATTTTCTTTTCAGTGTTTGAGACAAGTGACAAAACCTGAGGTGATTTTATTTCCAACTGCGAGAATGAGAGAAAATGGCAAACAGATGCTGACTCATGTCCAGTAATTTTTAAACTGGCCATTCCTGAAGCTGATCCAAAGAGGGGAGAATAACTGGTGGGCTGAGCACCTTTGTGGGGTCTCTCGGGGCGCAGGGGAGACCTGACAAGATGCTGAAGATTTTCCATCCTGAAAAAAAGAACCGTTCTGACGTTTGTGTGTTTTCCCTCCAGCAGCATCCGGGCAGGGGAGCCTGGTCTTCCCTGCTGCTTCTGCGGCTACATGAGAAGGTTTCTCGTTGGAGATGGAGGGGCTAAATCTGGGAGGAAAAGATCTGTTTTTTCCAGTGTGTTCCAATTGAATAAGTATCACAAAAACAAATACAAAATGTTTTTGAACTGGCAGAATGAATCGAACGATCAAGTCATTTAAGGCAACCTATTTAAAAATACGTAGGCACCTAAAGATGGAGATAGACAACTAGTGAGACTTTCAAATGTGCCTCCATGCCTAACTCTCATTAATTTCATCTGTATCAACAGGCACCTAGAACTGAGGGACCTTAGCGCTGTAGCAATCCTGGCATGCAGCAGCAGCAGGACTGCAATTGTCTCTGCCTCAGTTTCCCTTAGCTGGTTCAGGGATGGAACTTATATCTGTCAGTCTTTAGCTATGTCTACACTTAAAAGTTCAAAGCACAGTCATGGCTTTGCAGCACTGTAACTTGCTGAGCTTGGGGGTGACAGTGGTGTGTTTTTAAACCCCCTGAGTGAGACAGTTGCAGCACAGTAACTTGCCAGTGTAGACAAGCCCTTTGTCTGTAGCTCCAGTCCTCCAGCTGACTGACTTGTGTCTCTTCGCTTTCGGGTCTGAAAGGAGTCTGGCCCCAAGCAAAGTGCTGCTGGCTCAAGTGTCCCAGGGGTTTGGGCCTTTGACTCAGGGCTCTTCTAACCTGTAGCAGGGTGGTCACCCACTCCTGCCCCGAGGAGCTTAGAAGAGCCCAGCAGAGGGCTGGGGCTGGGGCAAGCAGCTCCCAGGCTGATTGGGGAAGTAGGCACAGCTGGCAGCCATGCCTCGAACAGCCCACAGCCGACCCCTATAAAAAGGCTTTGAGGGATGGGCACAAATATACTCTCTCTGTCTGTAGAGGGAGAAGGGCCTGGCTGCTAGGGAGCTGAGCAGGTACCTGCGGGGAGTAGGGCTGGGGAAGGCCAAGGGATCTGGGGAGCTCTGGCCTGGAAAGCCCAGGGCCGGTGCAAGGATGTTTCGTGCCCTAGGCAAAACTTCCACCTTGTGCCCCCCCCCCGCACCTCCTCCTTGAGGCGCCCCCCCCATGGCAGCTCCGCACCCTCCGCCCTGAGGCACCTCCCCGCCCCAGCTCACCCCTGCTCCACGCACGAGCACCCTGAGCACGCCGTCGCTGCTTCACTTCTCCCGCCTCCCAGGCTTGTGACACCTAAGCTGATTGGCACCGCAAGCCTGGGAGGTGGGAGAAGTGAAGGAGCCACAGCATGCTTGGGGAGGGGGTGGGGCAGGTGTGAGCTGGGACAGGGAGTTCCCCTGTGTGCTGCTCCCCCCCTTAATTGCTGCAGGCGGCCCTCCCCACGCTCCCCTGTCCCAGCTCCCTCTGCCTACATGCCGGCAGTGACTAGGGTGGCCGCAGATCCGGCCGCCACAGTCGCTGATGAAAAAAATGGTGCCCCCCCCAAATCCTAGTGCCCTAAGTGACTGCCTAGGTCGCCTAAATGGTTGCACCAGCCCTGGGAAAGCCTCAGGCTGCGGCCTAGTCTAAAGCCACCTGGGTACTGGGGGTTGCAGAGGGCAGCCCAAGGGAAGTTACAGCAGGAACACAAAGGCAAAGTCCAGTGTTCCTACTCTTGTTGCCACCCTGGTCAGGGAGCTCAGCAGTCTCTATCTACCCCCAGTGCCGTCCATCCCTGGGTGGTAGGGGGACCCAGGCCCACCCTCTCCTGTGGGTCCCAGCCCAGAGAGCCTGAGTGATGCAGTCAGGGACTGTGTTTAAATCACCTCCTGCTTCCTGCCACAGGGTCTTGGGTACCTCCTGCCTGGTAACCTTCTCTGATCCCCTCTGGCAGAGGAACTGCCGTCCGTGGGCAGCTCCTCCAGACCTCCTCTTCCCTGAGTCTCCCTGAAGCTCCTCTGGGCTGATCCTGGCCAGAGCTGAGACAGTCTGCAGGGCTATTGCCCCGAGGGTGTCTGCCAGGGCAGGGGCTGCGTCACCTCCCCCCAGGGCTCTGTCAGTGGGGGTCATACAGGCTGCGAGTCCGTGCCCTGGGTCCTGGTCTGACTCCCTTCCTGGCCACCACTGGCCACTCTGTGAGCAACACGGGCCCTGGCGGCTGGCCCAGGCTAGGGGAAGTTCCAGGCACAGCCTGGTTCCTGGGAGAACTTGACACCACGGCACAGCCTGGCAGGGGCCGCCCGGCTGGGTGCACGTGAGCCTGAGTGACTCTAACATGTATCTAAACTCTTTGTAAGGGAACGTCTACGCTGCGGCTGGGCCTGAGCTCCCAGTGGGGTAGAGAGACCCACCTGTGCTAGCTGAGCTCGAGGTCTTGCACTAAAACTAGCAGTGGAGCTGGGCTAGCACAGGTGGCAGCTCAAGCCAGCTCCCGGGTACGTACCCCAGGAGTCCAGGCAGGCTTGTTCTCAGGCAGGAAGCCCGAGCTGCCGCCTGGACTCCCCGTTATACTGCTATTCTTAGCATCCGAGCTCAAGGCAAGCTAACACTTCTGTCTGCCAGCACTGGGAAGCTCACTCCCAGCTGGGTGTAGACATAACCTGAGTTGTGGTTTAAAATGGTTCAGATCCCAGGGGCACAGAGATGTGGTCACAATTCAGTCCTGACACTTGCACCAAGGCTGGAGGCAATGAGGGTGGGCCACTGAATCGTGAAAATCACTGGGGTCAGGGACTGCTCTGCTTGTAGGAATATCCCCAGAGACCCCTCACCTGGGATATGTGTGGCTGGGAGATGGGGATACTTCACCCAGTGATCAGTGGCCATTCATACCTCATTCAAAGGCTTTGCCTGCACTGGCTTCTTTTCCCTAATATGTCCTGTTATATGGGAGCATCCAAATGCCCAGCCAAGATGGGGCCCCATTGTGCTGGGAGCTGGACACAACAGTAGTGAGAGACCATCCCTGCCCAGGTGTAAGGGACCAGGGCATAGGCAGTCTTGCCTAGTGGTACACAGCTGGGCTGAGGTCTGCCTGCCAGGGATGGGGATCATTGGGCCAGAGTTAGAGAAATCACAAGGCCAGGCTCCATGAACAAGAGTCGGGGTCAGACTCAGAGACCAGAGGCAGTACCGGGTTAGAGCCAAGAGGCAGGAATCGGCGTCATGGATCAGGAAACAAGGCAAAGTCCAGCTGAGTAGCAGGTGGTTGCCCAGACAACTTCTTGGGGCAACCCCTGGGGCTAAGTAGGGGCACTTGGCCAATCAGAGGCCTGCAGGGTACTGTCACTCTGGGTCTCCTGGGCGGTACTTCCTGTAGTGCCTACTCTCCTCAGTGCTCCCTGGTGCTCAGCTAGCACTGCTAGGAGTATTGGCCAACCCAGGTTCCAGTCCCCGGGTCTTTACACCTGGATAGTTTATTACAAATTTCGATAGAGCGGAGAGTGCCACAGCTCTCAGCTGTGGTCTGGACGGCTTCTGGCAGTTCTGGGTTTTAGGCCACTAATCCTGCTCAGAGCCAGGGCAGGTGAGGACTGTAGGGGAAATCCCTTCCCTTCTGGTCTATGTTGGGCAGCAGAGAAGCTTGTTACCTGCTCCTCACTGCCCTGTGGCACTGTCACTTCATCCCACTCACTCACTCCGCCGTCTGGTTTGCTATTTCTCCTGTTCCCAGGCCAAGCTACGATGACAGGGAAGCACTCACGGGTGGGAAGCACTGGTGAGGACCCCAAACACATACCCAGGCTTCTCTGATTCACATCCTCTCGCAGGCTTTGTCCCCGACCATTTCTTGTTTCTCTAGATGAGACATTTTCACAAATGTCAGAATGCCTTGGTGCTCAACACCACGATACAACCCTTTCTCCTCCCCAAAGTGCTTTAATGCCCGTTCTCTCGCCCAGCCTCACTCCTGCCAGGCATTACAGACGTGTCTCTCGTCCCATTGCACAGATTGGGATGCTGAGGTACAGAGAGAGAAAATGACCTACCCCAGGTCACACGGCACAGCGATGGCAGGAGCTAGAGAGAAAAGCCAACAGCTCTCACTCTCGCTGTCATCAGCAGACAACAAGCCCCCTGGGGGAGGGACAGAGCCCAGCAATTGGGGGTGTGTGTGTGTGTGTGGAATTTTCATCGACACAGTTTTCAAGTTTGGTTTGTGGAATCATGAATCAATTTGGATGAAAATTTCTTTGCAAAACTAGTTTCTTTTCCAAACCAAAACCATCCCCCGTTTGAGATGTCCCCATAAACCGTCACTTCGCACACAAAGAGGAGACACTAAGATTTAGAAACGAGATAAGATGCGTCAGTCAGGGTACGTAGTTGCTCCCCTTACTGATTTAAAGCTAATAAAATGCCAGTAAAATTGACTCTTTCAGCCCTTACACAGCAGACCCCACTGACGGCATCTAACCGGGGGCCGGGTGGGGCCAGGTCACCCTATCAAACATTCGGATACCCAGGGGAACGGGACAGTGCGAGGCGGCAGCGCCACCTAGCGGCCACAGGACAAATCGCCGGCTGCTGCACCTGTGTGCACTGGTGGTTCGGTTTAACATGGAAAGCTGCATAATGCAAGGTTGGGAAAAACGGGGGTCTGCTGCACTACATCATAATCTGCAATGACTCAACCCGATAGGACACCTCCTGTGCTACACTGCTACTAGTGACCTCTCAGACAGGTCCCCACATCTCCCCAGGAGGCAGCTGTGAGAGGCTTGTTAACCCTAACCGACAGAGGGAGAAACGAAGGCTGAGAAAGGCGAAGGGCCTTGTCTTACATCCCAGAGCCTGTTTGCACAGAGTTTTGGGAACAGGACCCGGGTGTCCTGACTGTACAAACTAACCATCAGTCTGGAGTTTCACACACTGAATGATCAGAACAAAGTGACCTCGAATGAGCTACAGACCAACCACCATTCACACTGATTATTCAGCACGTGTTTGTAGAAGCACTAGAACATCCGAGAGAACCAGGAACGGCTCAGAGACAAGCCAATGGCGAGAAGGAAGGAGAACAATTCACCAAGCAGATGATTGGTTCTGGCTTATTTGCTGGGCCTTAAAAGAGAACAACAAAGTCCTGAGTCTCCTCCCTGTCACTAGATCCCCTGCTCAGCCAATCAGCATTGAGACTCTGGCGGAGGCTGAGGGTTCCCCAGACAGCCCAGGGATGGCTCAGGTCACCAGTGAGGATCGCTCTCAGAGCAGTCTTCCTGTCCCATCTCTTTGGGACGGCCTCCCTCCACGAGGGCTAAAGAGCAGCCCCCTCCTTGCCAGTCGAGGGAGGGAAGTAGGAAAAAGGGAAACCAAAAATGATGAACCCCAGTGTCCCCCTGACTCTAATGGACTAAGGCCTAGGTGGTAAAAAAATTCTCCTATCTTAACTTAGTGTTTTCCATGCCTTGAATTTGGCCAGCACCAGGTGGGTCAGGCTGCCTAGGTACCAAACCTCTCTGGGGCTCTTACCTGCTCCACAGGGACGTCTGTCTTCTCGCTCAATTAGCCATGGGAAAGGGGAAAACTCCAAGGAGGCTCCTCCTCGCGCTCACAGGCATACCCAGAATCCTCTCTCAGTCCTCAAGGAGAGACCTACAGAAGGAGACTCTCCGCAGCAAAGCCCCGGGGGTCTCTGAGATCTCCCCAGCCCTGCAGCCTGTCCTACCTGGCCGTTGTCATGGACGCTCTGTGAGGTCACCACCTTCCCAACCTACTTTGACCAATCAGCTTGAGGTGCTGCAAAAGGCCCTTGTGATGTCACTGCCACACCCACCCCTGCCCTGCAGGGCTAATGTCCTGCCCCTGGCCAGCCCCTTTCCATGTTTGAGCTGCTCTCCCTGTGACACCCCCACGCACTGCACTCAGGGTTAGTGCTGGGGATCAAGCAGCAGCACACGGAAACCTCAGAGGCTCTCAATGTGCCACACTCAGTTTTGCAGAGATTTGGAGACTAAGTCCAGAAGAGACGGTTAGATCATCTCATCTGACCCCTCTGCACATCATAGGCCTCCTGTATGGTGCAGTAGCGAGTTTTGGACCAAAGCAGACTCCAGAAAGGCACCTCCTCAAGGGATGGAGAAAGCACCACTTCCCTTGGTAGTCTGGAGGAAATTGATGCTGTGGGGGGCAGGGAATTCACCCCAAGGCCACACTTGTGAGTCTGTATCATAACACACATGCACAACAGCACTGCACAAAGTTTGTACACGTCACCTTAGCTCTGATGGTTCCTAACGTGTAAAGGTCTGGTCTCCATGGTGTTCTTTGTGCTTCTAGAACTAGTTTGGGGAGAGGTGCACTAATTTATTTGTTATATTGAGGGGACCCCCTGGGGTGCAAACCTGGAGCTGGGGTAGCGCTGAGCCCTCTGTCTCCCCAGCCTGGGCTCCCTCTCACACAGCTGCTGGGAGAAGATGCGGATCGCTCCCGGCCCTACACTCACTCAAAACCTTTGCACAGGCAGGGACACACCCAGCTGCAGGGACTATGAAGCTTCTCCCCAGCTCCCCAGCCTAGGTCCCTGGCGCTGCAGCATCTTGCCCTGGCCAAAAGCCTGACTGGTATCAGTTTTATTCCCCAGTCTGCCCCTCCCTCCAAGTGGAGAGGATCATGCACCAGTCTCTGGTCCTGAGCAGGTGCCCCAAGCACATCTAGCAAAAACACAGGGCTTTAGGGGGAAATAGAACACACAGTTAGTAACTACGCAAAGATAGGCTTGAAGTGATTGTAAGCAATGAGCGTACAGCTCAATGCAGGTTACCCAAGAACTGACCCAAAAGAACCCTCTGCTTTGGCCTCAGCGGCAGATCTGGCCCAGAGCTGAGGGCAGGTGCTTCCCTGGGGCTGTGAGAGCTGAAGCTCCAGACTCACTTTCCTGCTCAGCCCCAGCCCTTTCCCCCAGGTCTCTCCCCTCTCGGGCAGGCTCCGGCTCAGGGGCTGGCTCCAGCCACCGCAAAGAGTCCGAATCCTCCCCGCCCCGCAGAGCTGGGCACAAAGGGGGCTAATGCAGATCTCTCCTCATACAGACCCAGCTGGGGGCAGCAACAGCCCAGGCACCCACCGGCCCCCCAGCAGCTGATTTGTGGAGCAGCCCCAGACTCCAAATGCCCTGCACCGGACACACCCGCCGGGCTCACAGCTCCTCCCCACCCTCCCATGGTGTGGATGGGCTCATGCAGGAGTCTGACTCCTACCAGCTCAGTTCAACTCTCCGTGGGACCATCTGGTACCCTGTTGGCTTGTGGCCAAGCCCTGGAATCTCTGCTTCTTTCTCTGGAGTTGTGCAAGAGCAAGTCTTTCCCCTCCTGCCGGTGAGTAGCTCTCACTGGAGCCAGGCCTCGGTCTGGCCGGCTTGAGGCAATTGGCAGCAATGGGCTGGGCCCTAGAAACTTGACACCCTGGCTAGAGATGCTGCCGTCCTGTGGGGTGACCAGATGCCCACGGGTTTGGCCCTTGCACTATTGCTTGCCCTAGCGCTTTGGCTCTTGGGCCTCACAGGCGCCGTAACGAAAGGAGGGCCAAGGCCCAGGCTTCGATAAGCCCAGGGATAGGCCAGGAGGGAGGAAGAGTCCCCAGGCTGGAGCCCAGCACAACTTCCTCCTCTGGGCGGCCCTCGAGGCAGATGGCAGCTGGTGCTGACAGCGTCCAAGGAGAAGCTTAAAAGCCCCCCACAGAGCGACACGAGGGTGGGGCAAGAGGAGGGGAGGACCACGCCCACTGGGTGGGCTTGCGAGAACAGCCGTGGAGGCCAAAGACCAAGCGCAGGCCAGCCTTCATCGAGGCCTCGGCACACGCAGACGAGGACTCCTACGTTAAAGGCACCGCCGGGGGGGGGCAGAGGGGGGGGACCCAGCATGGGGGGCAGCTGCTGATGCCTGCTGTGGCGCAACAGGCAGAAGAGACGGGTAGGAACAGCAGGGCCTGCCCTGCAGGCTGGGACCTACTTAAACCGTCTCCCGCTCCACAAGGTTTGCCTCATTTTGGCAACTGGGGCAGTGAGATTTTTGTACCCCAAGGGCATTTTACCCCAGAGCATGGCGGGAAGCAGAGAAATCACACAGGGGCTCCGAAGAGGTGCCTATTTTTAGCAAGCCGCCCCCTCAAGCGGCGGGACAGGCGGGCAACAATTTGGAAGAGGGAAAACTGCTCGTGCACGTTAGCCGGCGCATACCGCACACCGCATTTCGTTTTGGCACGTCAGGAAATGGCAAAGGGTGCAGGACGTTTGTCAGGGAGGCTTAAGCATGGGGGATTTGGGGTACGGCAGGCTGTATAGGTGCGATTGTAGTGGCCCCGTGGCACAGGAGGGAGGTTGGAGGAAAAAGGAAATTCCTGGGCCTGGTAGGCAGTGGCCTTTAGGAAGAAAAAGAGGAAGGGAACTGGGACTTATTTTTTTGGTCTCTCTTTTGCCTTCCTGACCTCCTTGCCCATGTGGGGGAGGTGTAAAGGCTTTCAACAAGCCTGGCTAGCTTCAAACCTGTAGCCCACCAGGCTCCTACTCTGCGGGTCTAATGGTTTTGGACCCCTTGTCTGGCGGGACCACTCACCCCTTCAATTGCCTCGTGCGCCACGAGCTCAATGCTTTCCAGAAACCACCACAGATTTTCCCAGAAGCACTGGGCAAATTTCCTGGAAAAAACCCTTTCCTCGCTGCCAAGTCCCTTTGGAATCAGGAGAGAGGAGCAGGCCCCAGGAAGCCCTCATCTCCAGCAGAACCACAAGCATCAGGGGGGCCAGGTGCTGAGAAAGCCCCCAAGGGGCGCAGAGACAGCAGAGGAGAGAGAGGGAGAAGCAAAGGGTCCCAGTGTAAATGGGGGAAGGGTCCCAATATTGTGGGCTACATTTTTCTGGCTTAATAACACCCCCCCAGTGAATGGGCCAGCTATGGATGGTGAGTCCTCACTCCCACTACTCCCTTTACCGACAGAGGCTCCCTGACCTCGAGGACTCTCCTTCTACTCTTGTGTGTGGCAAAGTCCACTCGAATAGACCCTGGTAAGGCTGGGCCCCAGGGTGTCCTGGGGGTTCCACCTCCATATCTTTGTTGTGGTCACTTAAAACAGGGGCTAGGGTGTCCCCACTCTGGGGTTCACTCTCTGCTCTGGCCACATTCTCCCCTAACCATAGGAGCTGCTGCCATCTCTGCACCTTTATCCATACCTCTAACCAGGATCCTAGATGATTTCAGCTACTACTGGCTGTCGATGGGAATCGAGACAGCACAGCTAAAGGTTGGGGGCCTGAGAGCATCACCAGGCAGCTCTCCGCGTTTCGCAGGCAGGGCCAGATTAAGGTCAGAGAGGGGTCTAAGGCTAACGGGAGGGAAGGGCCTAAGCAATGAATTACATCTAGCAGGGAAATTGGGAAGTCACCACACACGGAGTGCGGTTCAGTTGAGGGTGAGTCCGTCCGCCAGGGCAATGCAAAGCACCGTCTGCTGCCCTTGAGTCCTACAGCCAGGATAACAGCCCTTTTAGTGCCCTGCCCCCGATAACAAAGTGACTTGTGAGCCAGCACCAGCCCAAAAGATGGCCATTTGGGGCAAAGCAGCAGCCCCTCCCGCCCTCGTGCTGATATGCACCGAGGCAGTGGTGGGTGTGTCCATGTAACAGAGGAGGTCGGCTCCTGAAGTCGCTGTTCCCCAGCTCAGCACCTAGGACTCGGGGGAGAGCTACATCTCAGACCCTGCTTGCATTGAGAGACCTCTCCTAGTTCAACAACGGAGGGTCTCAACAGCACCTGGGAGGTGAGATCCCAGCTGTGGGTCGAGGCCTGGCCGACGGGGGAGCAAAGGGGCCATTTCCCAGGGGCCTGGGCGATGTCACAGGGCCTGGTGGGGCCCTGCCGCAGCAGGAGAGATTCACAAATGCCTCCTAGCTGCAGAGGCGGCAGGTGCCCCACTCGCCAATGTTTCCTTCCCCCGTCCTGCTAGCTCCTGGCTGGGGAACTCTCCCGCTAGATGTGCAGAAGCAGGGGGTTGTGGCACCAGACAGCAAGTGTTAAAATATCCAGTGGGAGGGGGGCGTAAATAGTCATCTAATAAGGAAAAAGCCCCCAAATATCATCCCGGGGGTGCTGATGTCCAGGGTGTTCCCTGCCCCGTCCCCATACCTCTGCAGAGCAGGTGGAGGGGACACAACCCTGGCTCCGGAGAACTACTACTCTGAATGGGGAGTGTGTGACTGGGGGCCTTTCTTAAAGAGACAGTGCGCTGTGTCTGAGAAGCCGCCTCAGCTCCCAGCCTCTCTCTCCTCCTCTCACACACAACACACACACACACACACACACACACACAACCACACACACAACACACACACACACACACTGTCCTCTCTGTGTCAGTCACACACACTTGTCCCATCTATGTCCTTCATCTCACAACAACAACATATTGTCCTGGTCTGGCGTGTGATCCCATCCACCCGTTCAACTGCCCCTTTCTTGCTGCCCCTGGGCCACCGCCTTCCTCCCCAAGCTCACGCCCTGCAGACACAAAAACCGCCTCAGGAGCAAGGATATGATTTGTACTCACGGCTTCTGGCACGGTCACAGCAACCCGGCCCCTTGTTTTTGTCCTTGGCATTGGAGAGCGTCCCAATCACTCCCCCAGCCCCGCTGCTCCGCTCAGCAGTCTGGGAATTGTCCTCTTGGCCCAGTCAGCAGCAAGGGACACGGGCTGAGGGATTCATTCCTCTCCAGCGTCCACCTCACAGCTCCCAAGGCGCCACTTCTGTTGGCCAAAAGTAACTGCCTGTCCTGTGTTGTCTAGACTGATGAATCCAATTCTCAGGTAATATGTTCACCCGCAAAGCCGCACACAGTGAGATCCTCTGCCTGAGCCCCATCCCCCAGCGCTGGCCAGCCTCGGGCAGCCACACAAGCGCAGGGAGACTGACTGCTTAGAAGGAAGTTTACGGCTGTGGACCCAGTTTGCCTTACAGCTCTCGTGACAATGGATCTCATTCACTGTCTGAGTCAAGCTCTGTGAACAATACTGCATCCGATTGCTCTGGAAGTGACTCGGCTGCGTCCCCCAGCAGCATCTCTGCCCAGCACACCTTCCCATCCCCATCGCAGCTGCAGCTCCTGGGCTGGTCCCAGATGGCGCCCCCCCGACTCATCCCCAGATTCACTGTTGAAATCTCAGCTCAGAGCCACTCTGCTGCAATAGACTCCCTGCTGCACTGGCCCAGCCACATAGGACCAGCCGCAGAACGACGGAGTGTGACCTGACGGCTACGAAGCTGGGCCAGACATGGAGTCTCCCAGCCAACGGAGCAGCGCCAGCCTACCCCTTAAAGAAAAATCATGTTCATGCTCACACCATCCAGCTGCAAGAACGTATGAATCCCGCCAGATGCAAAAATGCATGTAAATCTCTGCCACATTGCACCCAGCTGTAGGGCAGCCCGTGTAACCAGCCCATATCCCTGGCATGCGCTCCACTCGCACCACAGCTGGAGCGCCAGGCCCGGTGTCGCAGCACTTTGATGCTCTGGAGGGGGATGCGGCGCACATGGGAGAGGAGGCAGGGAAGAGGCGGGGCGGGGAGATGGGGAAGGGAGTGGAATGGGGGTGGGCAGAGCAGGGGCAAATAAAGGCAGGGTGGAGAGAAAAGACTTGGGGAAGGGTGTGAATGGGCCAGGATCTTGGGAGAAGGTGTGCAGTGGAGGCAGGGCTGTGGGCAGGGCCTTAGGGGGAGTGGTGGGGACCGAGCACCCACACCATGGACAGAATGGACGTCGGCCCCTATAACAGATGCTGGCACCCACAGCTGCAACCATTAAGGGAGCCGAAGACCTGCTATACAAAGGAGAGGAGCACAGAGGCAGTGGGTGGGCAGAGGCAGGAAAGGCTGGGGTAAATGGGATCCCACACACACACACACACATCACACTGCAATTGTTGTACTTATTTGATTCCTTTAACCAAATTTAAGCTCTCTCATTTTTATTGTGCACAAACCTTTCGCTTTTCGACACTAAAGGACTAGCCTCATCATGATTCTGGGATAAAGATCTAAGTTCTACATTGACCTGCGTGTGCGGTTTGAGCTTTGGGATCTGACAAACTTTTGTTTCAGATGAGATTGGTTGTAAAGAACCACTCGTCTCTGAATCCCAGTGGTTTGGGTGGTGATATTAGAAACTGGAATGGCTGGGAAAACTGCTTTGATGACTTCTTGTTAGCCAGTGGGGTGAAGCAGAACTTGCTTTTGTTGCTGGTTTGGTAAATCCTAGGGAGGGATTAGCCAACAGCCTCGGGGCGTCTGCCCTCTACTTCACAGCAGTTTCGCCTGAAGTTTGGCACCTCTCAGTTGTGTCCCACAAAGCCACCACGGTTACAGACCGTGAAGGTCATATCAAGACTGGTGACATCACTATTATTATCACCTGACTCTGCACAGACTGACCTGGTGACTGGGGGAAGGGTCTAAACATACTGTTCACATTTGTCCGACTGTCCCCTTCGCCTCCCGTCCCAGGTTCCGGCTGCAGATTTCCCCAGAACACTTTGACTGGCAAAGCACACAGGTTCAGATTGAAAAACATGAACCAAGATTACTAACGTACAAAAACCAGAAGTGTAGTGATATCCAAACAGATCCAAGCAGATTACCTAGTAAATACACAAAACTACAAACAAAGCCTAAAAGACTAGGAAGATTGGGTCTGATTTAGCAAGTGCTCACCCTGACTGATGACCCACACAGGCTTGCAGATGCTGAAGGCACAAGCTGCACTCGCTTTCCAGCTTGGGCTCCCCACCCCCCGCGCCAAGTCATTTTCTTTCGGAGCTTCTCTCAGGTGTTCAGCAACGGAGAGCAACGAACAACCGATGATGTCACTCCCTGCCTTAGAGAGCTGTTTTCCATGTGGCCGAAACTCATTCTTCCAAACTTGGTTCCCAGCCCAGTTTGTGGAGAAACACGGGGACCCAAAATGGAGCTCAGTGTCATGTGGTCCGGTCACAAGCCCTTGCCTACCTTGCTGAGCCCATGGCTCAGAGGCTGCCTGGAGCATTCTCCAGCAGGCTCACCAGGTCGGGGATAAGATTCTCCTAAGGCCTATTGTTTCTCCTGCTGGCCCTTCCCAACCAGCTGTCTACACTGGAAGCATCTTCCTAGTGGCTGTCACCAGGTGTAACCACATTTGAAATAAAGATACAGCGTCAATATTCATAACTTCAGCTACCAAACTGGTACATGCATACAAACAGGATACTCATGTTCAGCAAATCAGAACTTTACCAATAACGTCTGACACGACCCATCTTGTACAAAGTGCATCATCATGATGACGAATCTGGGTGTTGTATCCAAAGCAGGTTCTCTCTCCCTTCCCCCAGCAGGTTGGCAGGAAGACCCAGCAGTTCAGCAGCCAGGGCTGTGGCAGGGAGGAGGGGCTGACCAGGACTTCTCCTCTGCCTGGCCTTTTCTGAGACCAGGCAAAACCAGAGGGTCACTGATCAGCTCCGGGTCAGCTGCTGTTGGAACCTGCTCCTAGACATGGACAACTGGAAAGTTGGG